>NC_089234.1:12909321-13143557 GCF_963924675.1 Phocoena phocoena
TACAGTTAAAAATTAAGGGAAATATAATTGTTTAAAAAGTGGATGAGTTCTACATGATCAATGGACAAAAATAAAACTAGAGATCATTAAAGATATTGATTCATCTGTAATAGAGGTTCATTTGTTCACTTTGGTTTGTTGGTGATCGAGTCTGAGTGTGTGTTGTCAGTAACTCTTTAATCATAAGTGCGCATGATCATGGCAGAAATTTTGTGATGAAGCTTTAAAAGGTAGGAAATGGCAAAATGGTGGGTAAACAGCTCCCTCTAAGCTCCTTGTAAGGTGTCAATTACCCTCCTGCCCATTATTCCATAACCCACTCCTTAGCGACACTTGGGTGGGATTTGTCAACAATTTGCTTCCTGGTGTGTTTACGCAGGGGCAGACATCCCTGCAGACCTTACCTGACATCCTTTTGTTCCACCAGATCCTTCCACTGTGTAAGTTCCAAGCCAGGAATAGCTTGGGCCCTTGGGGACATGTATCTAATTCATCGGAGTCACTAGGGACAATTAGTACACAGCAGAAATCCAGTCAACACCCTTGTTCCCAATAGTTAATATACTGTTTGACACCACTGTGGCCAACAGAAGAATTAGTCCATCTCTCACAGACCACCCACGCTACCAATAGCTAATAACTAACACATGGGGAGCCCATAGCTACTGATATCCTTGGGGTCAGTGGTTCATTGTGTTTTTATTTCTTTTTTTCCCCCTCTTTATTAGCATTTACTCATTCAATTAGCAATTGTTGAGTGCCCATTGAATGCTGGGTGCTGTGCTGGGCATTTTGGAAGAGACACAAAGATGAGGGAACCATAGCCACTGCTATCAGGAAGCACACAGGCTCTAAGAATTAACTGTCATATTGGTGTGTCCCTTCATGCACTGCTGTGGTCAATGCAATTCGTATTAAGGAGGGTACCTTTTATTTATTAAAAAATTTTTTTTTATTGTGGTAAAAGTCACATAATGTAAAACATACTATTTTAACCATATTTCACTGTACAGTTCAGTGTCACTAAGGACACTCACATTGCTGTGCGACTCTCACCATCATCCACCTCCCAAATGTTTCACCTTCCTAAACTGAAACTCTGTCCCCATTAAACACTAATTCCCCATTCCCCCTCCCCTCCCCCCAACCCCTCGGCCCCTGGCATCTACCAATGTACTTTCTGACTCCATGCATTTGGCTGTTCTAGGTAACTTGTATAAGTGGAATCAAATAGTATTTGTACCTAATGTATATTGGAATGCATTTTTAAGGTTAACTTAATCTATGCTCTGCAAACAGCTTGTACCTTCTTTTCTTTCCCCTGTGCTATACAGTAGGCCCTCACCAGCCATCTATCTCCCCGCTTGGTGTCCATACGTTTGTTCTCTACACCTGTGTCTCTATTTCTGCTTTGCAAATAGGTTCATCTGTACTTTTTTTTTTTTTTTTTTGGTAAATCAGGCACTTGCACATTTGGAGAGAAACCCAAATGGGGAGATGATTCTGCCTCCTAAAGGAGTGAAATATTCAGCTAGCCTCCCAGAATCAATCAACATTGACACATTCGTGCAAAGAGAAAGCCTCAGCAACAGATACGTGGCATAGACTTACTTGGGGGTAAAATGAAAAACTGGAGACAACACTTGAATACGTTCTGAAATACCATGGGAGGACTGGCAATATGAAACAGGCCAATAAGGAAAAACATGAATCATAGACTCCTAAAAAGGCTGACTGAGGATACCTCCAAATGAGAACTGATCATAGAACTTTACCCATCAGTCGGTGCATCTGTCTTTAGACCAGAAGTCTTTGACTTCTAAGGACTTGCCAATCCCGGTCCCGCCACATTAACTTGCCTCCCAAACAAAGATTCCAAGAACCACACGTTTTTAATTATACAAAGTAAAGGTTGATGAATGATTCATACAACTAATCTAAACTTGGGCCAGGTTAAAATAATACTGTGTAATAACTTATATTTATTTAGCTCATAAGAGCACTTTTCTCCAGAGCTCAAAGTGGTTTTCAGATACTATCTCGTCTCTTCTCATAACATCCTTGTGAAATAGACATGGTAAGGGTGTCCTCACCTTCCTTCCATGGACAAGGCAATATAGGGTCAGAAAATTTTAGACCCAAGTCCAAGATCACACAGGATGGCAGACTAAAATCCACGAGTATATCTGTACTTAGAAGAGATGTCATCTCACAAATCTGAAAATGAAGGGACAGTGGCATTGACAAAACGGGCTTCCTTCATGATGACAAATGACCACATTAATGGTGGAAGTTGGGATAGTGACAGCTCTAGGCTATAATATTCCCTTCTTCTTGGTGGCTTTTGGGGGCATCGGAGGTACTTAGGGGTTTGAGGAACTTAAGACATAAATTCTGAGTCAGACTCATGGTCCGTCATCTCCAAGATTCATCCTCTAGACTAGGTTGTGAATCAGCATGGCCGTTGCAGGGACATAAGTGTCCTACCAAGCTCCCTCCTTAACAAATGACTGTGCCACTGTCTGTACCTCTGCTCAGGGGCCCTCTCTCAGGTCCTGGAAGAGAGGGGTCTTGCCCACTTCAGGCAGGCTGGAAATGACTGTGTATTAACTTGGATGGAGTTGGGTGTGAATGTCTGAGCTTCTCATCCTTTGAGTGGAATATCTGAGGAGGGACCCTAACATTTCCCAGAGTCTCCCCGGGGGATTAAGCTTCAGGCACCCACATCCCTGTCTCATTTCCCAGCAAACAACTTGCCCAGGATACTCGTGTCAGGACCTGCTTCTGGGGGAACTCAAGCCATGACAACTCTCTTCCCGATCATCATGCTGGACGTCCTGGTGGCTCATCATGGAGCCATGTCCATGGACCATGTCTCCGTAACAGCCTATATCCATCCCTCTCCGAGGGTGGCAGCTCCCCAAGCTCCCTACACACCTTGGGAAGAAAAACGCGCTGAGTCTGGAGCAGGACTTGAGCAAAGAGGAATAAAAGTAGACGTGTGCTCCGAAAACCTGAAAATCATCTCAGGCTCTTTTTTTAATGTCTGGTCAGGACGATATCAGGAAGTTAGAAATGAGTAGACTTTTGAAACCCATACTCTCATTCTTTAATGTACTTTAGATGAGTTTTTTACTCCACCTATTGTATAGCCAATGGCACATGTAAGAAGTGCAATACTGTTTGCATTTACTTTCTTGGTTATGTCAACCATATGTGATACATTTACATCTAGTCAGTAAGTGTGGTGAGTATACTTGCCCCCTAGTGGCTTAGTAGGTATTTGCAGAACGTAAATTCACTTCATTCGTTCATTCACTTAGTGCATCAGTCACTCTATCAGTCAGTCAAGTAATGAGACAGCCCCTATTTTGTTCTGGACATAGTGCTAGGAGCTGGTGAAATAAACAGCCGCAGCCTCACAGAGCTTATAGTTTTGTGAGGGAACTAGATATGAAAGCAAATTAATGCTAATAATCAAGTAATTGAAAATTGTGAGCATACTTATGAGGGAAAGCAATGTGGTGTGGAAAAAAGCAGGACATGTTTAATCTGCAGTGAGACAACCATCAGAGAAAGCCTCGCTAAGTGATATTTCAGCTGAAATCTCAAGGGTGAACAGTCAGGCAAAATGTGGGGAAGGGCAATCTTAGCAGAGAGAACAGCATATGCAGAAGTCCTGAGAAGGGAAAGAGCTTGAAACAAATTTTCAGAGGAAGTATAGCCTTGTGATTCAGGGCATACAGTACAGATCCTGGCGGGCTGGGGTCCCAAAAGTCCTACCCCTGTTGTTAGCTCTGTGACCCTGGACAAGAAACTTAACTTCTCTGGGCCTCATTTGTGAAATGGGGATTGCAATAATAGTAAGAATCTGGAGGTGCCCAGCACTTCACAAGGATGCAAAAATGTTTTGATTACTCATCAGAGCACGTGGGCTGATTTGGCTGGCATAGAACTGGCCAAGTCTTAGGAGCTCAATTCCAACACACACACACACACACACACACACACTTGTCTCAATGCTTCATTCAAGATTCAAGGTGCTTTAGAACCTCCTTCCTCAGAGTGTGGCCCGAGGACCAATAGCCTCAGCCTCACCTGGGAGCTTGTTAGAAACACTGAACCTCAGGTCGCACCCTAGACCTCCTGAATCAGAATCCACGTATGAGACCCTGGGTGAATCTTCCACACATTCAAGTTTGAGAAGTGCTGCTTTAGAGGCCTTGAATGCCATGGTGGCTCAAGGTCAAAATATCAACAGAACATGGCATTACGGAAAGTGCTACCAGGATACATCTCTTTCCTATTTTGACCTTGACGCTGTCCCTTTGAGTAAACACTTGGAGTCTCAGTTCCAAAGGAGAAAAGATTCTCCTCCCTTTTATACAGGGATTGGAAGGCTGGGGACACGCATTCAGTTGGAAGATTTGAGCCCTGAATTGTAGAGTGGGTTAGGGGAAGATGGTGATGTAGGGAAAGAGAGAAAGGGAGAAGGAATAGAGCTTTTCTTTTCTACAACCCCCAATTTTTACCCCATCTCTCTCTAAAAATGTTTTTATAAAAAAGTGACTGATGGGTCTCCTATCTCTCATCTTTGGTCATCTTTTGGTCACCACCAAAATGAGAGTTTTTCCTACTCTCACCCATCCAAAACTTGTGATTGACATCCCTGTGTTGAAATGTAATCATATGTTTGTGTCACTAAGAAAAATACAAATATTGATAAAGGATGGTAAGCATGTGGAAAAGCAATACTGCCATATGGAACAGACTGAAAAGTATAACTTTATTTTTTTAAAAAACACCAGATTTTTAAATCTATATTTTATAAATACTCCACGACTTTGGGATGCTTCTGATACTATTTACAACACAGAGAACAAAACACAAAGGCTTATAAGCTGCTCGTATTACCTGAACATCAAGCAAGAGTTTTTAGCACGATTTCCTTCTTAAATGTACAATTTAGATTTTGTCACATTTGTAATTACTTTGAACATTTCACACACACAACACAAAAGATTCTGATGTGACATCTCCTTTGATAGCCTATTATGTTCAACGTGAATTCTAAATCCAATCTTGTTACCAAATAATATCGCACATTAGAGGTTTTCATAGTTTATTTGCAAAATAAATAAATAAGCCCACAGTAATCTCAAATGGAAACAAATCAAGGATGCATTCCTAATAAATTTGCATTATGTTTGATCATTTTAGTGATAAGATTTACGTACCCTAACTAGAGAGAATTGGCTGAAAAATAATTTAGCAGTTGGACAGGCCAGTCTCTTCTTCCGTTTTTTAAGCTCATGTTTTTTTTTGTTGTTGTTGGTACACGGGCCTCTCACTGCTGTGGCCTCTCCCGTTGCGGAGCAACAGGCTCCGGACGCGCAGGCTCAGCGGCCATGGCTCACGGGCCCAGCCGCTCCGCGGCACGTGGGATCTTCTCGGACCGGGGCACGAACCCGTGTCCCCTGCATCGGCAGGCGGACTCTCAACCACTGCGCCACCAGGGACGCCCAAGGCTGAAGTCTTTTGAGGGCAGTGCAAAGGATGTGTGTGTGGGGTGGGGTCCTGAAGGTTAAGAATTCATTCCTTCATTTAAACATACATCACCATTCAGTTTAGGGGATTGAAGGAAAAAGTGGGAACTCTACTAAAACCTAAAATATAGTCTATACAATGTTTTAAGAAACTTAAAGACATGATACACAGATATTAAGCAATTTGCTCTGAAGTCACACCATCCCATTCACAGGACCACCTTTCTCAATGCTCATTTCTAAAGAAGAGTAGCAGTTCTGTGAGTATGCCTGTAGCTCTTCAAGGAACAGAAGCACATTCATCTTTGTTCTTTCACATCTGGCTCTACGTGAGTGCTCAGTGGATGTTTGTTGAATGAATGAATAACTGAAAGGATGGATGCGTGCAAGGATAGAAGGAAAGAAGAATGGATGGCTAGATACTATCTCTCCAATTATATTTGAATTATGAAAGAGAAGAGGGAAGGGGAAATAAAGTAGGATATTTTTTTAGATTTTTTTTTTTTTGGTGAGGAAAAGTATAGCATTTATGGCAAGGCGCCCAACCTGGGGCCAAGCAAGGAAAACAGGCAGCTCACGCTCAGAAGACCAGAACTCCCAGATGGCTTTCAGGGAAGGGTTTTTAAAGGCAGCATTAGGGACTTCCCTGGCAGTGCAGGGGGTGTGGGTTTGATCCCTGGTTGGGGAGCTAAGATCCCACACGCCTCGTGGCCAAAAAAACAAACAAAAACAAAACAAAACATAAAACAGAAGCAATATTGTAACAAATTCAATAAAGACTTTAATAATGGTCCACATCAAAAAAATCTTTAAAAAATAAATAAAGGCAACATTAGGGGTGAGGTTGCAGGGTGTGCAATCAGCTTGTGAATATCCTTCTGATTGGTTGATGGTGAAGTAACAGGATGATGTTTCAGGAATCTCAATTATCAACCTTTCTGGTTCCAACTGGTCTGGAGACTACATGTTGGTGATCAGCATACAGTTAACTTCTTCCACCTATAGACTGTATTTTTTAAAATTTCATGTAACAGAAAGTCAATTCAAACTAGCCAGGATGGGGTGGGAATTATGGGTCACGTAACTTCAGGTAGGGCTGGATCAAGATGCTAGAATGACATCCTTGGGGCTTTGTGGGGGTTTTCGCTATTTTTCTTTCTTGCCTCTGTTTCCCTCCATTGTGGCTTCACTCTCAGGCAACTTTGAGTTTACGCAGTCTTTGCAGCCCTTGCTTTCAAAAGGAGAAAGACCATCTTGCTCTTGGTTCCAATCTCTTTCCCTGACTCCATTCCTCACTCCATTCCATGCTGGGCACACACACAGATACACCTTAGACGTGTGTCATGATGTTTGGAGAAGAGTATGAAAGCCTGAACTCATGGGAAATAACCTGAAGAGATAATTTTAAAATCTGCTTAGTGGGCCTTCCCTGGTGGCGCAGTGGTTGAGAGTCCTCCTGCCGATGCAGGGGACACGGGTTCGTGCCCCGCTCTGGGAAGATCCCACATGCCACAAAGCGGCTGGGCCCACGAGCCATAGCCACTGAGCCTGCGCGTCCAGAGCCTGTGCTCCGCAATGGGAGAGGCCACAACAGTGAGAGGCCCGTGTACCGCAAAAAAAAAAAAAAAAAAAAATCTGTTTAGCAATCAGAATATAGGATTCTCTTGTGTAATAAAAGAGAAATTTTTATCTCAAGAACCTTAACTATAATTTCACATTGTTATCCCCATTTTAGAGAAATAACATTTTAATGGCAGTTGAAGCACAGAAAGCCTAAGTAACTTACTTGCCTAAGGTCACACAACTGATATCTGGTAGAGCTGAGATGCAAACCTGGGGAGGTCTGTCAGCAAAGCCAAAGTTCATAGCATTTCTGCCCAGCTGCTAAGCTCATTAGGAAATAATAAGCTCCCGCCGTAGAAATGGGAGTAATAATAGCACCTACTTCTAGGGTTGTTGGGAGGATTTTATGTATTAATACATACAAAGTGCTAACAACAGTGCCTAGCACACAGTAAACACTCAGTAAATGCTCTTGAGTCTTTCTGAGCCGGAGGTCGGGGAGGGCTGGAGGAGAGGGAGGGAAACCAAGACTTAGTCAACTGTTCTAGGTAGTATGGCTCTAGCTTACTGATAGTAGACTACGTTGAATTGACAAATGTCTAACTTTCCTCCACACGGCTTAATTCTGCACGTGTTTAGGGAAGTTTTGGCATTTATGATTTTTCACCTGGAGACCGAGCCTCTGCGAGCAGGCTCCCATAATTGGGGATTGCCTTTTCCAGCCAATCACAGCGGCGATCTACCCTGCAGCTGAGTGTAATTTTAATTCTGTTATGGAAATTGTCTGTTTCATGCAATAGAATTCCAAATGTTTTACTTTTTAATTTAAAAACTACAGAAAATAAACCTGTAGGCTTCTTAAGGAGAACTTCAGATGCCAAAAGAATGCAGAGCATTTGAACTTTGGGCAAGTGATAGCATCTTAAACTGAGATTCCTCCTGTACGCACTGTAGTCTCTTTCCCGGCCTCAAGGAACGTGCCTGAGGGACTTACACCTGTTCTTTCTGTCTGGTGAGAAACCTGCTCGATAGCAGGCAGTTAAATACCCAAGCGATACACAGCCACCACTAAAGCAAAACTTCACCAAACTCCTGATTTCTCCTTCCACGAGAGAATGTATTTCTAATGTCACAAGTATCCTACTATAAATGATACATTCATTCCTGAGATGGACATAGGGGTCCCTAGCAATGCAAGGATTACTAAAAACTTTGGGGCATATTTCTAAAGAGGGACACAGCTGTTAACTGACATTGACATGTATTAGCAAAAAGGCCAAAGCAGGTGTCTTGCTTTGCCGATTCAGCACAAAGAAGGGGCTCTAAGCATTATGATAACAGGGCCATTCATGTTGCTATAGGCTATAGTTGTGTGCTCCCACTTCCATAATAAACCTATTTTTAGGGGCTTATAATTCAACCGTAAAAATATGCTCCGTGCTGAAACTCAGCAGAACAAAATCTCAGGCTCTGAGCAAGTATCTCTCCCTGACTTAAAATGTTTTTTACATATGTGTTTTGGTTGGGGTTTAAATTTACAAAGTGCCAAAAATATTAGGGATTTGAACAGCTATTTTTCTTTAGTTGGTATCTAGAGACAACTAATCCATTCCTATTGTAAAGGAAGCTCCAGGTTTTTTTTTTTTTTATCAGTTTTGCCTGAAAGGTTGTCAAGTTGGAAAGAAGTTAAACACCAATCTGAAATGAATTAGAGAGCATTAGACAATAATTAAACTGAAATTAGGGCATCATTTATTCATCAAGTCACCACCAAGAAAAGAATCCAATCCTCGTAGATACCTTTAAAATATTTAGGTATCTTAAACACCTTTGCAAGGCTGGAGAGAATGATGGGATTGTTTCTCTCGGAGGGGTTTGCTGATGACAGCGACTGAATTTTAAATGCCGCTGAGCCCTGGGGAGGGGAGTGAAGCTTCACTCTAAAAGCTGCCTTCCACTTGTGCTGATAATTGGAAGTGATGGCCAATCGCAGGAAAACTCTCCCATCTCCGTAGGATGGCCTTGGTCCCAGAGTCCCCAGAGTCATGTGGGGCAAAATCAGCAGGTTGGTGACATATCCCTTTATCTTCCTCCTAAGAAGTTACTGCCACAGGTAACTGGGGCTTGTCTCACTGCAGTGCTCTGAGAAACCATGTCGAATGTGTCTCAGAATAGTCTCTCCAAAGAAGGGAAGACTGGGCCATTCATCCATTCAGAGAATTAACTTCCCTACCTTTCTAGACTCCTAGGGCTTTTAGTGTTGAACGTCTCAAATCCTGAAACCTCTCAATTGCAAAAAAAACTGGGAAGCTTGGCCACCCTAGTGATGGAGGAACCAACAGCATCTGCTAAAGGGGGAGTGGAGACCCAGGGCCATGCTCCAGGACCATAGACACTTCTGAAACTGTTCTCTAATAAGGATGTGTTCATTTAGCTGCCGGGCTTTTTGTGAGCTGGGGCCAGCACTGAATTGCTAGGACATAAGGTAATTCCACTGAGGTAGGTGAGGGAGTTTTCTCCTTCTTTGCTCTCCCCACTGTGGCACTCAACCTCTAATCTAAATGAATGCCTAACAGATACTAAGGACTATCGATTTGGAAGCAAAGCAAACTTCACCTTGCCCACATGTTTCCATTGGTCCTGCCCCCATCTCTCCACGGGACTCAACCACTTCTCTCCTGATACCCCGCACCCCCCATCCAAAGGCCTCAAGCTGCCACGAGGGCTCACACTGATCCCTGCCCTGTCCCCTAGTCTGCACGCTCATCTTGCAACTCAGTCACCTCGTCTTTGCAGCCTTCCCGACTTGACCCCTCTGGAAGAACTGACTGCCACTGTCCCGTCTAGATTTCCATCCGATCAATGTATATGAGGACAAATGCAGATCAGTGAAGGATAAGGACAAGGGCACAGGTATAATTCTGGAGCCCAAGGGGCCTCCCTGCAACCTGCATTCTAGAAATCCTGGGGCATTCTCGAAACTGTGGGCTCTCCCTCCCCAGAGCCTCAGAGAGCTGGAGGAGGACCTGCAGGGCTTCCCAAAACCCTTCTTTTTTCAAATGGAGAAACTGAGGCTCAGGAGAAAAGTGACTTGCCTTCAGCTTGCAGCCAGGGAAGGAGGCAGGACCACTCCCTATCTGACCACAGTGCCCTATTTCTTTCCCCCAAATGATGCTGAATCCCAGAGAAACTCTGGATTCAAGAGGACTTAAATCATCTGAGACCCGTGACTCCAAGTGTGGTTCCCGGACCAGCAGGTTGGACTTCACCTGGAGACTGTCAGGAAAGCCAGACTCTCAGGTCCACCCCAGCCCCACTGGGTCAGAATCTGCATTTCAACAGCATGCACAGGTGGCTCACGTGCAAGGAAATTTTGAGAAACACTTGTCTGCTGGGGCTCTCGAGCACTGATCTAGCCCCTGGGTGATTCCAATCAGCTAGAGAGCTTTAAAGAATAAAGACGCCTGAGTTTCATCCCGGGAGCACGCAGCCAGTAAATAGGAATGGCTTTAACCATTTAATGGCTCTCCAGGCGATTCTGTGTACAGCAAAGTTAGAGAACTACTGGTTTGGTCCATCATGTCCACCAAGGGCCCTTCAAGCTTCTGCTTGAATCATGCCAATGGCAACCTCATCACCCTGAGGACATCCTCGTCTGTCTTTGGACACTTAGACACTTAGAACAAGGAAGAATGGTCTTCCTTGGAGGTAATGTAACAGTCCAGAGTCCCCTGACTGACTTCTCGATCACTTGCATGGGTCCGTGTCACAAGAGATCCAGTTGCTCATGAAGGGATGCATACATAGTACACAGGTGTGTGCATGTAGTTTATTTCATACTCATACAATGTGTCCTCAAGGTGTCATATTTATGAGATTCACATCTTCTCTCTGGTTGGGGTTACTATTGTTTTCTGGAAAACAGTATTTTCTAAATCGTATGTATCTGGAATGACCCTGTCTGGGATAACGGTGGGGGAGGCATTTTATCTATGGTTTTAAACTTAGAGCTGTTGATGATTTCTTTGCTTTGAAAGATACTATTTAAAATAGATGGATTTCATAAGAGATTCTTTAAATATTTTTGTGTAGAACCTTAAATCTTCTCATTATGTCACTTTGCTTCCCTGGTGTCATTAATATGATTATAGCTTTATAACTTGAAACTAACTCAAAGAAAAGCTTATATGCCAAAAATATAGTCAGTGGGATTTCATTTGGAAGTGAAGGGGGGTAAAAACAGCTCGCTTGCCCTCTCTCTTTCTCTGGTTCTTCCTTTGTTTTTCTCTTCGTGTAGTGGTTTGCTGGCTGTCTTTCTGTCCTATCTGTCACTTCGATCCTGAGTTGCGTGCCCTGCCAGTTGTGTGAACTTAGAAAGAAAAGACCGTCCCTGTTGCTTAGCTGAGAAAGTCCCCTCAGATGATTAACAGATGAGCGCCAGAAAGTGTAGCATTTCAAAGCTGCCATGACATTGTGGAATATTTTACATTTCGGTGGATTCATCTGTTGAACAGCCATTGTTCGCCTGGTGTGCGCCCCTTCAGGACATGTGCTTTTGGTTTGGTCTTTATTGGTTTTGTTCTTTATTTCCACTCTTTCTTTTACACAGGCACATAGGAAATCATGACTGAAATCATCTTCATAAAGCGGTGTGTGGTGTGAATTGAAATAACTCTTCCCTTTCTTCTGAGGAAGAGACGCGTCTAAAAACAGTTTGGGGCGATTGATCGGCTCACTGCTGGTGTTGCTTTTGATAAACGTGAAGGGGACAGTTAGGAAGAGAGTCCTGATTAAAGACCATCTTCCATGATGCTCCATGAGGCTCCAAAAGGTTCCAGGAAGTTTAAACCGTGGTAATATCCGCACAGCTGCCATAAGGACCAAGTTGATAGATTTTTATTCAGTCGTACATCCAAGGGAAACCTGCTGCATTTTCTCCCCACACTCAGAAATGTTTTAGGCCATGTGGAAACCGGAGTCTTTAAACATATTCATTTGTGCCGAGGTAGGCATTTGTGTCAATGGCTTCCGCAGAAAAGTCCAGGCTCCTAATGTATGTGGACGTGACCTCACAAACACAGCAAGCAGAGGAGAACAGTGGGATTTCTCCTGGGAACAAAGATATTACAGAGAACGTGGCAAGAGAGATCCCTGATTATAGTAGGAGGAATTAAATAAAAGGAATGTCCTAAATATCAGTGTGTGTGTGTGTGTGTGTGTGTGTGTGTGAGAGAGAGAGAGAGAGAGAGAGAGAGAGCGGGGGGAGGGGGAGGTTATGCACCAATTAAGTATTGGCTCTTTTTTAAATGTCATGAGTACTGATGACAATCCCTCAACTAAATCAACATCCTATATTGACCAACTCATTTGCCAGAAACAAGAAATTCCTGTGCTGACCCTCAATCTCCATTCCACACACACCCTTACACACACACCCTTACACACACCCTCACACACACCCTTACACACACCCTTACACACACACCCTCACACACACCCTTACACACACCCTCACACACACCCTCACACACACCCTCACACACACCCTTACACACACACCCTTACACACACCATATATAAATTGTACTTTGCTGTTCACCAGGTTGTCTATAAACTGCCCTTTTCCCATTTTTCATGACCACGTCTACCTGGTGTGCTGGGTTATGTGTGTGTGCTGCAGATTCTAAAGGCAGAGAGGCTGGAGGGCAGGGTGGCCACAGGGAGAGGGCAGATGGCGGGGGGAGGCATTTTACATGAAGATATGAAGGTTTTCATAAAATAAAATGCAGTGCTTAATTGCCTCTATTTGTGTTGCTGGGTATTTAAATGGCTTCTTCCCCATCTTAGTACCACCCCACAAACAGGCAAAGATTCTATGGAGTTATAACACAGAGAGAAAACTGCACCAATCCTAAGTATACAACGATGGTGTTTTACACCGGTGTACACGCATGTGGCCATCACTCAGATTATGACTTAGAACAGTTTCAGTCCAAAAGTGGCTCCTTTGGGCCTCTTCCTAGTCAATATTCCCACCCAAAACACTATTGCAACATCTATCACAACTATCTACCACTATAAATTGGTTTTGAAATGACAAGACATTCAATATCCTAGAGAGAGGCAACCAAAATAAATAAATTAATTAATAATAATAAGAGTAATAGAAACCATTTATTGATCATTTACTATGTGTAGGCACTGTGTCAAGCACTTCATTTTACCATCATAGTTTGTCTTCATATCAACACTATGAGGAAAGTATTATCCCCATTTAATAGACGAGGAAATTTCAGCTCAGAGAAATTATGGAATTTACCCAAGGTCACACAACTAGTAGGAGATAGAACCAAGATTTGAACATGGGTTTATTTCTCCAATGCTTTAGCCCAAAGCTACTGTGCTGTATCATCAAGAAGGATCCGACTGGCTGGAGTTCACCTGGGTATCAAATAATATTCTATTAAGTCACGGGCCTGAAATAGTAAACGTTATTTTCAGATTTGAGGTTAGATATTAGGTTGAACCATATGAAATTATTAATATATGACTGTTTTTGATCTGCAAAATGGTAATTTCATATGATTTAACCTCATTCCTTAATGAAAAACATATTTCATCAAAATATATCACTAGCCTCAATGAACTAAAATGCTCGATTAACTTGAATTATTGCTATTCGTTCATTTATTCATTTAATAAATATATTTGACTACTGTCTATCAGGCATTGTGAGAGGTACGGGGAATACAAAAGTAAACGAAACTGTTTATAATCTTGTATATTCACTTTTAACAAACAGGTCAAGTACAGATGAATGGATAAAGAAAATGTGGTACATATATACAATGGAATACTACTCAGACATAAAAAGAATGAAATAATGCCATTTGCAGCAATATGGACACAACTAGAGATTACCATACTAAGTGAAGTAAGTCAGAGAGAGAAAGACAAATAACCATATGATATTACTTATATGTGGAATCTAAAATAGGGCACAAATGAACTTATCTACAAAACAGAAATGGACTCACAAACATAGAGAACAGACTTGTTGTTGCCAAGGGGGTGGGGGAGGGAGAGGGATGGACTGGGAGTTTGGCGTTGGTAAATGCAAACTATTACATTTAGAATGGATAAACAACAAGGTCCTACTGTATAGCACAGAGAACTACATCCAATCTCCTGGGATAAACCATGATAGAAAAGAATATAAGAAAAAGAATGTATGTATGTGTATAACAGTCACTTTGCTGTAGAGCAGAGATGGGCACAACATTGGAAATCAACTAAACTTCAATAAAAAAAATAGACAGGTCAAGTGGAAGAGAACACCTTTGTGAATCAGAAATTTGTTCCTAAAAACAAAATCCCCTTTTCAAAATCCCCCTTCTTCAAAATCCCCAAGACTCTCTTAATTTTTGTAATGGTCAACAATCTCAACTGTCAGAGACTGAAGCTGTGATGTTTGCTGCTCTGTACTTTTAAGTTTAGAAAAGTGATTAATACATTTTCTAAACATTTGTCACAGAAGTTCTTCAACAAAAGTACCCCACAAGGTGAACCTTCTGTTTATTTAGGGTTTTGTTAATAGTATAAACAGTAACTCAGTGTTTTTTCAAAAAGTGCCAGGGCTTCCCTGGTGGCGCAGTGGTTGAGAGTCTGCCTGCCGATGCAGGGGACACGGGTTCGTGCCCCGGTCCGGGAGGATCCCACATGCCGCGGAGCGGCTAGGCCCGTGAGCCATGGCCGCTGAGCCTGCGCGTCCGGAGCCTGTGCTCCGCAACGGAAGAGGCCACAACATTGAGAGGCCCGCGTAATGCAAAAAAAAAAAAAAAAAAAAAAGTGCCAGAGTCCTTATCCCCAAGCAATCGGATGCTGCTTTGCATATGATTTACATGTTGTTAATTTAATACTCAAATTAACTGAAACTAGTTTTCCCTACCTCACCACCTACCTTGTACTCTTTGCTCTTTCTGTTTCTAGTATTCTCACTCAGATTGAGGAAAAAAGTATGAATCAGGATACTTTCGGGGTCATCCACCTAATGTTACAGTAGTTTTGCTAGCTGATGGAATTATTTTATAATAGATTTTATTTTTATGGCAGTTTTAGGTTCACAGCAAAGTCAAGAGGAAAATACCTATATACCCTCCTCTCCACACATGCACACCTTCCATGATGGAGTATTTTTTTATTTGTAAAGATGTTTGGATCAGGGAAAAATTATGAAAGGAAGCATTCAAAATTCAGTTGTTTGAATCAAGATCATGATAAATCCAGACCATAGGAAAAAATTAAAACCACTCTGATTTATTTTATGAAGCAAAACAAAACAAAACCCAAATCTTATAAAATAGAACCAAAAGAGAAAAGTATAGACCCAGTTCCTTTGTGGTTATAGATGCATATTGAATCCAGTGATACATTTTAAAATGAATGCATTATGACTAAGTAGGATTCATTCCAGGAATGGAAAGAAGATCTAACATTAGGAAATCTGACAACATAACTCATTGCATCAACAAATTAAAGGAGGAGATATAATTATATTAGCATTTGCCAATTTAACAGTCATTCTGAACAACAAAAAAGTTAGTAAAATAGAAATAAAAGGAAATTATTTAAATATGGAAAATACCACTTTCCCTAGACTTACGTCAAGACTTACCCCATTATAGCAAATGGCAAAATACTGAAATCATTCACATCAATATACAAATCAGGATGTTTGTTATCCTCATTATTACCTGAAATGGTTTAAGTTTGGCAATTGTGATAAGACAAGAAAATGAAATAGTTGCTATAAACAATGAAAATTAAGAGATAAAGCTATCTTTATGTAATCTGATATGAATGTTAAAACTATCTTTATGCATATCTGATATGAATGCAATAGAAAGCACAAGATGGGCCTCCCTGGTGGCACAGTGGTTGAGAGTCTGCCTGCTGATGCAGGGGACACGGGTTCATGCTCCGGTCCGGGAGGATCCTACATGCCGTGGAGCGGCTGGATCCGTGAGCCATGGCTGCTGAGCCTGCGCATCTGGAGCCTGTGCTCCACGGTGGAAGAGGCCCGCGTACCGCAAAAAAAGAAAAAAAAAGAAAGCACAAGAGATTCTACTAAAAATCTTTTCAAATTAGTAAAAGAATTTGCTAATGTGACTGGATGCAGGATAGATCTGCAAATATCAGTAACTTTAAAACTAGTGGGTGAAAGTTTTAGGAAAATTAGAATTTGCATAGTCTCAAAGTATTTTGCCCAAGATATTTATTAATTACGCAGGGAAAGATGTAACTTTATAGTAGAGAAGCATTTTCAGAACTCTAATGGAAAACTGATGAATTCATAAAAGTGCTAACAAAAGATCAAGATAAAAAAAACATTAATTACATGGGACTGAGTGAACTGATGAGGATGATTATAATTTTTGTGACTTTCTGTTTGAATTAAAAAAAAAAAAATCCCACAAGGACTCAGAGGCAAAAAATATACAAATCAATTTTCACTGCAAAGTAAAGGAGCCGTTACAGTGGAGGATTCCTGGACTGAATGTCAATATTATGACACAGTATGAGTGTGTTTCATGTTTGGTAATTGCAATCATTGTTGCTTTTGTTGTGGTCATCCATTTACCATGCTTGGTGTCAGTTTATCTCTTATAAAAATAAAATACAGTGTGCGTGTGTGGAAAAAAAAAAAAAAAGAAATCTCTTTAACCTAGTGATCAGGGTAAGCAGCACCAGTGGTGAGACATCATGAATCTCTTTTGTATTAGGTACTGAGAAGGATACACAACATCATTTTTCTTGTATTTCTGCCCAAAATGTATAACCTCAGGCCAACCATGGTAAAACATCAGACAAACCCAAGTTGAGGAACATTTGACAAAATAATTGATTAATAATTTTCAGAAGCATCCAGGTCATGAAAGACAAAGAAAGAATGAAGAGCTCTTACAGACTGCAGGAGATTAAGAAGAAACAACAGCTAAATGCAACGTGGGGTCCTGGATAGAATTAGAACAGAAAAAGGACATTAGTGAAAAAAAATTGGTAAAATCCAACTCAGGTCTTCAGTGTAGTGAATAGTATTAAATTAATGTTAAATTCCCGGTTCTAATCAACATTCTACTGTTTTGTAAGATGTTGGCATTAGGGAAGCTGGGTGAGGGATATACAGAAACAATTTTTGCAACTTTTCTCAAAGTCTAAAATTAGTTCAAAATAAAAGGTTTAGGAAAAAAAAAAAACCAATAGCTTTCTTCTCTACTGACTTTCTTACTTTGATTTTCCTCAAAGCATATCTAGAGACAAGAATTTGAGGGCAAGGAATTTGAGAAGTGTCTTAGTCTGTGTGGCTGCCATAACAAAACACCAAAGACTGGGTGGCTTAAACAACAGAAGTTTATTTCTCACCTTTCTGGAAGCTGGGAAGTCCAAGATCAAGGTGCCCGCTGATTCCATCCTGGTGAGAACTCTCTTCCAGGCTTGTAGATGGCCAACTTCTGGCCATGTCCTCACAGGGTAGAGAGAGAGCAAACTCTTTGGTGTTGCTTCTTAAAAGGACATTAAAACTATGAGATCAGGGCCCCACCCTCATAACTTCTTTAACCTTAATTACCTCCATAAAGGTCCTATCTCCAAATATAGGCATATCTCAGAGATATTGTGTGGTCAGTTCCAGACCACCACAATAAAGCGAGTCAAATTATTTAGTTTCCCAGTGCATATAAAAGTTATGTTTACACCATACTGTAGTCTGTAAGGTATGCAATAGCATTATGTCTAAAAAAATATAGGTACCTTAATTAAAAAATACTTTCTTGTTACAAAATGCTAACCATCATCTGAGCCTTCAGTGAATGATAATTTGTTTTGCAATAGTAACATCAAAGATCACTGATCACAGATCACCAGAACAAATATAATCATAATGAAAAAGTCTGAAATGTTACAAGAGTTACCAAAATGTGACACAGAGACACGAAGTGAGCAAATGCTGTTGGAAAAATGGCGCTGACAGACATGCTCAAGGCAGGGTTGCCACAAACCTTCAATTCGTAAAAAATGCAATATCTTCAAATTGCAATAAAGTGAAGCACAGTAAAATGAGGTATTTCTGTACAATCTTGTTGGGGGTTAGGGCTTCAAAATAAGAATTTGGTGGGGAGAGGGGAACATAGAAACTCTGTGAGCTCCTGAATAGTGATTCTGGCATAGATGGCACAGGCGGGAAAGACAAACCCATGCCCAGAATATGTTTCAATCCCAATAGTGACACATTGTCGCCTACTCTAGGGTGAAAGGGGTCCAATGTAATCAGCTTACCACCAAAAGTCATGCTCTCCTTCTTCAAGGACTGGTCCCATCGAGGGCTCAGCATTGGTCTCTGCAGCTGACAGGTCACATAGTTAGCAGCATCGGCAGTAGATGAATCAGCCACGGTGAAAGGGAGCTGCCATGACTCCTCCATTTGTGGACCCATTGTGCAAGCATGAGGGTGGCCAGGGCAGGGCCTGACTGATGCCTACTATCTACTTGTTGCTTAGGGCCCCCTCTGCAAATGGATACGGATGGTGGGCACTGATGTGGGTCACTCTGTACCTACTCCCTTGGGTCCACCCACATACTTCTTCCTATACCTCTTCGCCTTTGATCTTTTAACTTTTCAGGTACCTGTCCAGCCAGCCAGGCCTTTCACCACTTCCCAGGAGTCTGTGTTTATCTTTATGTCAGGTCATGTCTTCCTCCACACAAGGTTTACTCCTGGAAGCTACGCCCACAGTGAAGCTTTCCCCTCCCAGTGTTTTCAGGGTCACCCCTGAATGCACGTAGTGTGGCAGCATTCACAAAACAGTGAATTGACCCATCTGTGAGCCCCAGACTGGGTTTTTCTCCTCCATCAGCTGGACATAGGGGACTTCCCATGTGGCCATAGGGGTGAGCTAGGGGAGAGGGGAGACAGCTGGGGAATTTATATTTCATTTCCCATCAGTCTCCTAGAGAATGTTACTTCACTGGCACTTCGAGGAGGGTGTCAGCCTGGGAGCACTTAAGCCGGGAGGCTGCAGGGAAGTGGGCCAGCACCACGATATCTGCTACACTAGCAAAAAACAGTTACAAAATGGAAGTCAAAAAAATCCTATTCACCATATTAACCAGGAATAAATTTAATAATAAAGGCATAGAGCTTGTATAAAGAAAGCTATAAAATCTTATTTAAGATCTTAAAATATAAGACCCAGAGAAATGGAGAAACGTATATGTTCCTAGTAAAGAAAGCTTAATACCATAAAAATATCAGTCCTCAAATTAACTTAGAAATAAAACGCAATTCAGTTCAGCATCCCTGTGCGCTTTGTGTGTCGAGGTGAGGGGGATGCTGGGAGTACATGAAACTATTTTAAAGCTTATATAGAGTAATAACTATCTGGGAATGACTAAGAGAAGTTTGAAAAAGAAGATATTTGGAGGGGTTCCCCTACAACATAATGAAACTCATTATACTATACTATGCATATATATGTGTGTGTATCATATGTTATACTACACTATAATCTAAACAATATGCCATTGATATAGGAATAAATTAATAGATCAAGAACAAAATAGAGAACCAGAAATGGATCACAGTCTATATGAGAACTTAATACATGTAAAAGGTGGCACTTTGATTCAATGTGAAGAGGGTAGTTTATATACCAAATGACACAGGAATAACTGGTTGGCTCTTGGGGTGGAGGTGAATGCTAGATCTCAAACTTCACATCATAAACAAAAATGAATTCCAGACGAAATACTCAAAAACTAAGAGTTTGGAGAAAGTTCAATACTTTCCACCCGAAAAGCAGGCGCCCTGGGTTCCATCCTCAGCGAGGAGTAACAGGAGGCCCCGTTGCTCCAAGCCTGGATGCTCAACATTCCCAGGCAAACTGACGATTGGGAAGGTGAAGGCAATGGCTATTGTGTCCCAAAATACTTTTCCAAAATGAGCCTGTCCACACTGGGACATTGCATCCTTTGATCCCCGCTTCCCCATGGGAAGCTTCTGCATGCCTGGGGAAGTTATTTAATATCTCCAGACCTCAATTTCCTCACCCATAAAAGACTGTGAAGATTCAATGAGATGACAGAGGTAACACACTTAAAAGAATTCCTGGCACATAGTAAGTGCCCAGTAAATGTTAGCTATGATTATTGTTATTACTATCATTATGAATATATTCCTTGTTTTCCTCTGTCAGGATATCACGTAAAACCAACTGGCCATTACCAGAAAACACCCTCCCCCAGTGTTCCAGACATCAACCGCTTCTCGTCGAATCATTAGCGCACAGGCACCGGGCTCATAGACATAGCTTCAGCAGTGGGTCATGGCCACATCCATGCCCAGCAGCGCCCGCCTACTAATTCTTACTATAGTTACTATTATTGTTCTGCCAGATCTGTGACTTTGACACATGGCTATTAATTTCCCTTTATAATTTTGTTCAAAGCTTGTTATCTCACTCTTTGTGAAAATACAAACTAACTAGGTCTACTTGTAGCCTATCATTTGTTAATATATTTTTTTCTGTTTCAGAATTTTTCTCCACTAACTTGGAGGAGAGGTAAGAAACCGTGCCTGGCTTGATCCTATCAGGTTCGACTAATCCTCATATCATATTGTTCTCTTTTAATTAGACTTCCCAACAGTTTTCTCAGTTCCAAGTTGAGGCTCCTCAGGGGTCGGTGAGATCTGAAAAAGATTTTCCATAAAGTAATCTTAGAAAAGCAGAAATCCTGAAACACATCCGGTTTTGCCCTATAACTGCAGGGCTTGCCCTAATGGGAGACCAGCCATAGCCCCTGCTACGTTCCAGACTTCCCCTGGCCACATCTGATTGGTCATTTCTGAGGCTGTTTGAGGTGGTTCCCATGCTTATACTGAGTTAGGAACTTGAGATGTTACCTCCAATCTTTTAAATGGGTAATGGGCTTTCAGAAGAGGAAGCTAACATTTATTAAACACCTACTGTATGACTAGACACTACACTCTGGTCCTCAGATGCCTGCAGAACTTTGGCTCAGTATTTGAACTGCCTCAAATTTTTAAAATATTTCTTTAAATTTTGCTTAGTTTAAGATTCACAAGAAGTTGCAATCTATAGTACAGAGAGCTCCCGTGTACCTTTCTCCCAGCTTCTTCCAATGATCAAATCTTACATAACCATGGCATATTGTGGAAACCAGGAAACTGACGCTGGTATAATGTATTAACCCAGGCACCACCCTTGTCAGATTTCACCTGAACTGCTTCCATTTGAGTCTGGCTCCTCATTAGTGATTTGCAACTTTGGGAAGAAACCTAACATCTCTCTGCTTCAGCTCACTTATCTGTAAAATGGAGACGATAATCGTACCTATATCACAGGATTATTGTGAGAATTAAATGAGATTAGCTATTATTATTTGTGAATCCTTACAACAACCTTATGAGGTAGAGACTTGGAAGACTGTTTGCAAAACTGGCTACCATTACCCTCCTTCCTTGGAGACTTTGTGTCTCTTCCCATCAAGAGATGTAGTCCATTCCCACCCCTTGAATCTGGGTTTGGTTTGTGAGACTTGCTTAGGCCAATTGAACATAGCAAGGTGATGATGTGCTGGTTTTGAGCCAATGTTTCAGCAGGGCTTATGTTGTCTCTCTCTCTCTCTCTCTCTCTCTCTGAACACTGCTTCCACCACATGAACAAGCCTAGACTTGTTGAGGAGAGACATAGGACCCAAATCACTCCTGTCACCCAGCAGCCTGCCTTGCTGAGGCAGAGCTGCCTTGCTGACCTGCAGCTGATTGTAGAGATTCGAGGGAGCCCAGCAGAGACCAGAAGAATGACTCAACGGAGCCCAGCCTCAGTTTCCAACTCACAGTGAGCTAAAGAGAGGGTGATCGCTTACCACTAAAATGTCAGGGGTTGTTCCGCAGCTATAGATAACTAAAACAGATAGTATCATGAAAATGCTAATAGTAATTACATTATTGGATCATGATGAGAATTAATGAAATAATATACGTAATATGTTTAGCATTCGGCCCGTGAGAAATCCTCAATAAATGTTCATTGTTGTAATTGTCATCATCTACATCATCCCATTCTACAAATAAGAAAACCGATGTTTAGAAAAGCTTAGGAAGTTTGCTAGTAAGCATCTGAGCCTGGTTTCAGACACTGATCTGATTCCAAAGCAGTGTGCTCTTCTCTGCGGGAAAATGTTTCTTTCTGTTTCCTCTGCCCTCACCCCATTGGGATAGTGGACGCTAAACCAATTCAGCAGAATTCAAATAGTAATACGTTGTAAGATGGTTCTCACGCTTTCCCTCTTCCCTGTGAATCTGTAACAAACTTTTAAAAGTTGATAACATGATATTTAATATAGACACACAAAGAAAGATATTTGACATTTAAATTATTCATTTAAAATGAAAACACCCAAATTAGAGTTTTGAAGGAAATTCCAAGTTTTCTTCAAATCTTCATCTATTAAAATATTCTAATAGCAACCAGTTCACATTTCGATGTAGGAACGAGGGTCCCAGGAAATCTCCACTACTGTTATCTTTGGAATATTCTGGAACGCTGGGCAGAAGTCAACTGAATGGTGCTGAGAAAAAAAGTAAAGGAAACAGAATCTTACAGGTCTCAGTAACTGTTAGTCTTATAACGTCATGATCCTTTTTCTTTTTCATTCTGGTGAGGACCATGGGATGAGGCCATGCCCCTGTGTGCATATTCTGACATCAACATATTAATGTAAATGAGCGGACAGACCTGCAACAAAGGCTATGAAGATGCTGCCCTGGTGTATCTCTTTACCAAGAAGCCAGACAGAGTATGAGTGAAATGTTTGGGAAAAGGACACAGATGACTTGAATGTGATAAGCTTTCATTTTACATTTTGATGAAAAGTCGATGATTTTTATACTGTCACAGAGCAAATAGTATCATAGCTAAAATGTAAAATGTACATAGTTGGGTTCATCTTCTTTTGATACTCCAATCATGCACCCATGTTTATGGCCAGTTTATAATTACCACCCCCGCTGCCAAAGGAGTGATAAATGTGCCCCTCGGTACACCACTTAAGTCTGTGTCCCAGTGAAGGAACCGGAAGGCTAAATCCCACCTGATCTACAGGGGATCCTTCAGCCACAATGGGAGTTAATGGAATTCTTCCCCATAGTGAATGAGAATGTCACGCTTCAGGGCAGAGACTGCTGGTAGTTGACTCAATGTTTGCCTTTCCCTTTTCATAATAACAAAGCTCTAATTTTGTTGGGGGAAGCCATGTGCCAAAATGAAAAAAAAAAAACAAACAAAAAAAACCAAACTATTATACCATCCTCCCCTGCAGCCAGGAGTGACCACGTGATTAAGTTCATGAGAAGGATATGTAGGCTAAAATTATTAGGCGAGGTTTTTGCTGCCTTCCTTCCTCCCTCTTCCTTCCTGGAATGCAGATGTGATGGTTGGAACCTCTTGAATCTCAGCCCAAGTTCCCTCACGTAGCAGTTCAGCAGTCAGTCTAACTTCCCTGTGCCTCAATTTTTCATCTGTAAAACTCAAGATAACAATAGTATCTGGTCGTCGATGAGGTTATCCACACAAATGACCTTACAGAATGATTGCGTATAGTGAAAGTTTTGTCAAAGACAGGTGCATTCTGTAGAAGTAGGAGGAGGAGATGTAATAATAGTAATAGGTACAATATTAGTAGTAACAATTATAATAATAAAGTGAGCTGAGGGCCGAACTAGAAAGCACTTAAAATGCTGTTGTGAGGAATTTGACTTTCATTCCATGAAAAGGATATATTGAATAATCTTAAGCAGGAGAGTAACATGACTGCTTCCAAGTTAGGAGTTATAAGTTTCCAAGTTAAAGTGTTACCTGCCCGCTCTCTCCATAACCAAAACCTACACTAGCCATTTCTACACATCAGTTAGCAAGTCAATACCATTTCATGGCAAAGAACTCCCAAAATTTTTTTTTTTTTTTTTTTGCGGTACGCGGGCCTCTCACTGTTGTGGCCTCTCCCGTTGCGGAGCACAGGCTCCGGACGCGCAGGCTCAGCGGCCATGGCTCACGGGCCCAGCCGCTCTGCGGCATGTGGATCTCCCCGGACCGGGGCACGAACCCGTGTTCCCTGCATCGGCAGGTGGACTCTCAACCACTGCGCCACCAGGGAAGCCCCAAATTTTTAATTAAAAGAGAAAAATAAAAACAACAGAAAGAACTTTTCATAAGCAAAGCCTCATTCCATTTAAAGGATTGACATTTATTCTGAAATTATGTCCTCACAATTTTCTTTTTGTCATTTTTTAAAATGTCCTTTCTTTTATGAAGTGTCCGAGGGGGTAAATGTTGTTCATAACAAAATAAAAAGCAACAAACCCTGTTCGGTACCTTGATTTTGTTTAATCTGCAAGCCTAAAAATCACAATCTAGAAAATAGGTTTAAGTATTTCAGTGGATATACTCCCTACCTCCTACCCCCAACTTCCACAAATTAAAACAAAAGTTACCTCACTCAGTAAAGTACTACATCATGAGTCAGAACTCAGGAAATGATCCTAGTCTTGTATACATGCATTTTGATAAAAGGTAGACAGATATCACATCAAGGTTAAATAACATGGGGTATCCGTTTCGTAACTTGCTGGATTTTTTTTAAACAAAGGATGATATTTATGATTAACAACCCAAACTGGCCATCTACAAAAGAGCTTCTGGACATGTGCTAGATCAGTGCTCTCAAATTTTAGTGAGCCTCGGAATCACCTGGAGGGTTTGTTAAAATCTAGGTCACTGGTTTCACCCTTTGAGTGTTTGATCCACGAGGTTTAGAGTGGGGCCTGAGAAATCTGCATCACCAGCAAGTTCCCAGGTGAAGTTGCTTGCCCTGGGACCACACTTGGAGAATCACTGCTCTAGATAAAGAAAAGTGGTGAGAGAAAATGTGAGTCACAAAGGTATTTCTTGCAAAAAAAGTAATAAAATAAAAAGTGTATTTTTAGTTTCATTTGTCTATAGACTATGTGTACCCCCAGGGAATAAGTCATTTGAAAGGAATGATTGGCAGTGATCTTGTAAAATGATTTTTTTAAAGCAGCATCATATTAGCTGAGAGTTCCTTGGTGGGAGGTGGAATCTTGATATTGGGGCCTGGTGAATCATTCCATAGGCAGTGGTCTCCTTCAAGATCTGAACTTCACGTCTTTCTGTACCTTCCTGCACATCCCTCTCCCGCTCCATTTGGACCTTGGACGTACAGAGCAACTCTAATAAGATGCAATCTTCCCAAAGGTAGGCTCTCTTCCGATCCTGCTGTCCTGTGCTGACAACAGGCTCACTAAATTTAGCAGAAGTGGATAAAAAAAACTCACATCGTCCCACCCCGGGGCGTACTTGCAGCCCACCAGACAGTCCACCAGCCTCCAAACGGTTCTTAGAAAAATTAGGCTATCTTTCATTAGCTATCTATCATATGGCCTCCACCGGGCTGCAGGATATGAGGGCCATTTAATTAGGCCCTGCACCACTCTCTGGTGTGAAAAGGCTCTCAAACGCTTTGATTCCCCACTGCTTCGCAGCAGGAAGTTGTTGGCGATAATTGACATAGGATTTCCTTGTTAACCAGCAGCAGACATGCCGGATTAAAGCGACAGAGATCTCGAGAAGAAAGTGAAAGAGATAAGAAGCTCAGGAAGACTTCTGCTTATTTGGCACTTGAGGACAGGGAGGAAACAGCAATCACCCACTCAAGTGGCGACTCCCAGAGTGGAAGGGCGTCCCCTTATCAGACCCATTTCAGCTTGGCTGATCAAAGATTGACTCCCCGTAAAATCACATAGGCCTGGGGTTTGTTAGTTTATTAAGCGGCAGGTTTTAGGAATTATCACAGGTTTAAAGATGGATTGCAGTTTATGTGAAGGGGGAGAGGATTATCAGGTTTTCATCTTAACAATTATAAAATATCACAGCTGAAAGCTTGCTTGCAAATGACATAATTTTCCACCACCAACTAAACAGGTCATTGTGAGGCTACATGTAAGCGTTCTCCACGAGGGAGAAAATACAGGCAAATTAACTCTGGGGAGGAATGAAGATGAGGGGCCTCCAAACGCCTTTTTCCATTTCGGAAGCTGGCGAGCTCTCATTGTGCCCTGTGCGATGCCATAGGTAATTATATTTAATTTCTTACCGGGGCCATTTAGGTCGGCTTGCATTCAAAGAGAAGGACAAGAGAAGCAGCCCACTGAGATCATTCTGAAAAAGCGGTTGTGATAAATGATACCGAAATAGATCCACATGAGCTGAGTGAATTGAAATGTCCACTTTAGAGTAGAGACAATTATTGTATATCACTTAATAACTTAACCTTACAAGAGCACATGTGGCATTAATAAAGGGCTGGGAGCTGCAAATGCATGTTATGGGACTTCCTTCTGACAACTCTATGTAGGTCCTGGAATAGTGGAGCCGTGAGGCGGTTTTGCATGTCTGCTCACCGGTGTACTTGACCATGGATCCGTGCTTCAGATGAATTTGTAATTACAAGGGCTTGCATCCTTGCTAGTATTTTAAAAATTGCGTTTCCTTTTTTTTTTTTTCAGTTATCAAAGAAATGTGTGTTTATGGCAGAAAATTTAGGAAACACGGCAAAATATTAAGAATGAATAAAAATACTTCCCTCCCCACACACACACACCCCGTGGTAAGCACGGAAAAAATCCTGTGGTTTTGTTGTTACCTACACACAAATATGTAATGTCTTGGACCATCAGGCTTACTTCTTCTATATATATATTTTTTTAATCCATAGTTTACTTAATAGGCCATGAATTTTTCCTATATCTAGTAACTATTATTTGAAGTTATGCTTTTGAATCACGACATTATGTATGATAACATAATTTAGTTAGCTCATCCCAATAGCCGGACGTTTAGATGGTCATCAATTCTTTGCTATTGTAAACAAGACTGAAATGACTAGCTTTGAACGTAAATCTTTGTATGTTTTACTGCTCCCTTGGCAGAAGTAGAAGTAGAATTTCTGGCTGAAAGGGCATGGACATCTTTAAGGACACTGATACCTGCTCAAAGCTGCAGATTTTCAACACAGCTTGAAAATAATTTTCCTGTGTTGAAGTCAGAGGCATTTTGTGTCATCCACCCCGAAACGAGAGCAAATAACAGCGGCTATTCCATTGAAAGATCAGTCATTCTGTCCGCATCACTTGGATCCTTTCGTGCTGATCTGACCTTTTGCCGTTAAGCTCTGTGACAGACTATGACAATAAACAGTGACTCAATAATCAAGTTAATGGGGCCAAACTCTGAAGACAATCCTGTCAACGTTAATGACCTAAACATCGAACACATCTTTTATCCAAGAAGTTCAAGTTCCTGCAAGAGCATCAATTCATTATCGTTCACAAGTGCAAACGGAATTGGTTGAAAACACAACAAAAACAAAAACCTTTAAAGCAAACTGAAAGGGAGGCAGTGGGAGGAAGGAAGAAAAGCTAATTCTGGACTAAGATTTTTAACAAAATAACCCTCTGGGCCTGATCTACTATAGAAGAGAGGTGTTTTTTGTTGCTGTTTTTTTTTTTTTTTTTTTTTTAATTGTTTTATTTGCTGCAGAAGGGCTGGGACCAGTCAGCCATCAACTCTTTGAGACTGTCTTGAAGACAATAAAACAAGCACATATTTACTATCTGTATCCTTAACATCAGTCTTGTTTAACTGAGGTTTATAAAAGTCCAATTGTTCCTCATCTGAGGGATATTTAGCATGCAGAGGGCTGAGATGATCTGGGGTATTATACGGCTCCTGAATGAAAGAAAGTGGTCTACATGGGCAAAAGTTTAGGCTACTATAGGATTTTTCTGCCTAATTTATTCATGAAGAAGATGCAAAAAATATGCCCATAGTTGACTTCTAGCTCTTTGGAAACTATATGTATCGATGAAAAAAGATACACTTTTCTATATGTCTATCTATGAAAGATTATATTTTTATATATTATCTGTGGGAGAGATACTTTTAATTGACCTCTAGTCCTTCTTAAAGTGTATACTTATCTGTGAAACTATTTTGATAAAACTCCATTCAGACATTGTCTATCTGATAAGATAACATCTAACTGTTCAGTATTTTGAAGCCACTTACATTTCTCTGTCTATGAGCAAACATGGAAAATGGTTACTCACCTCTCGGCACCAGAGACTAAACCTCTGAAATCACATTGAGCCCAAACACAGGGTACCACATGCCAGAAATTAGCCTGTTTCTGCCTGGGGTAAAGTAAACAAACATAAATCTACTTATCCCAAATTTTCTTTTCTTGTCCTTTTTATCTTGGGTAATCTCTAATTATTTTATATGGCTAAATGCAGTGAAGTTGTTGAGGCATTTATAAATCCGGCTGCTATAGCGGTAACTCTGACTTTCAACACTTTGACCCATCTGAAGAGCTGAAGAGTAACTAGCCTCCTTGTCCCCCAATCCTGCTGATGCAAGAGACTTAGAAATCATTTCAGCAGCCAGGGTCGCTTTGCTCAGAGAAACATCTGTCCAGGGGAGGCAGGGAGTATCCCCAACTGAAATAAAAAACAGTAAGAACATCACTTCTATCTGGTCCCAAAGCTTGCCTTGGGGAGGATTGTTCCTGGGACCTCTTGTAATTTAGGGTGCAGAAATTAGAGACAAATGGATCTTGCTGTAATCGTTTTCTCATTACCATCTTGGGAAATTTCCAGCAAAGGTCTGGGAGAATAATACAATGCCCCTGACACTAGTAATATAGTCTGACTCACAATGCAGCTTTCACAGCGCCGTAGAGGAGAATGAAAAACAAATCTAAGCTTGAGCTTAAGACTGTATCTATAAATGACATTCATAAAAAATGTCAGGGAGCTCTTTCTGAATAGCACTGGTCAATTCTGCTTTTCAAATAAGGAAGAGTTTGTATTTCCATCTTAGACACAGGAGAACCCCAACTTTCAACCACTTATAATTTTCCTTTGGGGCCCAACAAAGCAAGATTTGTTCTAAAAATCCTTTAATCAAGGGGGGCCTAACATGGACATGTATACACTACCAAATGTAAAACAGATAGCTAGTGGGAAGCAGCCACATAGCACAGGGAGATCAGCTTGGTGCTTTGTGACCACCTAGAGGGGTGGGACAGGGAGGACGGGAGGGAGATGTTAAGAGGGAAGAGATATGGGGATATATGTATACGTATAGCTGATTCACTTTGTTATAAAGCAGAACCTAACACACCACTGTAAAGCAATTATACTCCAATAAAGATGTTTAAAAAAATTAAAATAATGGAATAGAATCCCCCCCCCAAAAAAGGAGAGCCTAAGGATTGATTTTATTTTATTACTAAGTCGCACATCCTTCATCCATGAGCCAAGGGGCGTTATGTTGCCTGTGATACATATATATCGTATGGCATATATGGCAGCTATATAATGTAATGATATGTTATAATAATAATATATATAGCAAAAGAAGAAGAAAAAAAGTGATGTATGTGTGCGTTTTAGAAATTGTCATTTCTGATTTTTTTAAAATCCTTCTGTAGAAGACATCCTGTGTGAAGATTCCTCTGCAAGGCTGCTGGAATTTCTCCAACAGACCAAGCCAAGACAGCTTTCTCAAAGGGGAGCTGATTTCTTAATACCGGTTATGAAAGTCACTCACATATATCAAGGGCTTCCTGTGTTATCAGGGATAGTTTTAAGTGTTTTACATATATGATTTCATTTAATTCTCACACCACCCTATGTTTGAAAACAAATGTCTCAAACTGGACGTCTTCACTTATTTATTTGTTTAGAAATAGGGATTAGGTGCCTACTCTTTGTCAGGCACTGCGCCTGAGTGTTGAGGACTTGAAGATGTAAAAAAACAAAACAAAACAGAAAACAACCTGAGTGCATGGGGGAGAAACGGAGCCTGAGACACATAAGTACAGCAGAGCGTAACTGGAAGAAGGCAGGATGCCGAGTCCTTAGTGCACTGGCTTCTGACTCATAGGGACTTGAAGTGGAATCCCAGCTCTGTCACTCACTGCTGGGTGCCTTGGGCAAGCTCTGTGACTTCTCTGGGCCACGGTTACCTAGTCCCTCAAGTGACAGTAACGATACCGATGTACAGGTTGTTGTAAGAATTAAGAGATACCAACATGTCGAGGACATAGTAAAGAGCTGACATCTAGTCTGCACTTTAATACATGGTGTTACCCACTTATTACCATTATTATGTTTTCATTATTTCTTTTACTGTTAGTGCTTTAACAATTTAGTAAAGTATTAAGACATTACAAACAAGTTCCAGAACAAGAGGTTTCCACCTCTAATATCAATAGCTCGTCACTGATTTTACCAGATTTTCCGGTGGTTCCCGAAGATGGTCTGCAGACCAAAGCTGATAAGTGATTACAGCTTCTTCAGTCCGTGGGGAGAGCAGCCTAAGGCTCTCTCTCCTAGGAAGGAATACCTTCTTTCTGAGACTGTGTTCTTTTTAAATGCTTATGTTATTTTAAAATTTTGTGTGTGTGCCTTAAAATGTCCTTTCTTTATGGAATGATGGAGACAATAAAAAAACACTTGTTAATGATTTTATCTGGCAAAATTAAAAATTGATAATCCTATGTAGAGGGACCCCCACCCCAAACTTTTAAAAATAATTTTGTTGCTTCACAAAGTCTGGGAACCCCTGGTTTATACAAAGTATTCTTTCTAGCAAAAGCAAAAATCAACTTTCTTCCTAGAAAAAGCATGGTTTGGGGGTCTGTTTTTTATTTTTTTCTGTGGCAAATGAGACTTTTGTGATGCCTTTTTCTGTGGCAATGGGGCTTTTGAATAGAAGACATTTTTCTAAGTGATGCATCTGCTTTTAATGACTTGAGTGCTGGGATGGAACAGATATATCTTTCTGGTCTGGGTTTTCTTAAATAACCAATAGTCTTCATGATAAAGATGGCAACCATCTAATAGAGAAATAACTCTAAGACAAAGTGCTGTGGCTGCATGATGTCGCCTCCCTGACAACCTATAAATGGACCATATTGATGAAGTGAACGGGATTCTCTCTGGTCATTTTCAACTAGAAACTAATAACCCCCGTCATGATATCAGGCACGCAATAACCTCAGTTAAAACTGGGTTCATCAAATAAATCACTCAGGAATTTTTCTATTTCTTTCTCTGGACACATTGCACATCTGCTCAATGAAAGAAGGAAAGAAGCAATATTTCTTTGATCAGGATTTTTTTTAATATTCTTGTATCTGTCCCTTGGGATGCTATCTTTTCAAGTGGGTGCAGATAGCACATCGCTTTCTAATGAATGTAGAGAATTTATGAATTTGAACTATAAAACGAAATATGAGGGATTTGAGTTCATCTCAATCTATATTTTACATTGTCATGAGAAAATAAACCGGACCACAAAGCTGTATTGTGCCCTGTTCACTAAATCTCCTGATCTCTCATAACCTTTCCAACATGTTCCATTTGTGGCCACATGTGGGAGGGGATACAAACAGATGATCGCTTTGTACTTTTTTCCTCAATATGTTTAAATACATGTAACGCTTTTCATACCCTCTCAGCCGTGGACAGTCAGAGCTTGGCCAGAGAGCGTCAGACATCAGCCTCAGCTAATATCGTTATATGTTAACATCTTACTGACTCTGTTAATACTTCCTAGGTAGTGGATGAAATTTGAATTTTTAAAATGGACACAGTTGTCATCCTGTGTCCTGAGGATCTCGAAAGCTCTAGGTCAGCTACCTGAGTCTTAAGGAATTATGGATGGAATATGTCTTTTCTGCTTGTAAAACAGAAAATAGCGGAAGCTGTACCACTAGGAAAGCTAAGATTTCCTGAATGTGGAATAAACAGCGAATGAAAGGGCAGAGCCTCTGGTTTGTTCTTGCTGGACCATTCTACCTGTATCCAGAGGAGACCAGTGTGATAGAGAGGGCACAGGAATGGGGTCTGGTGGATCTAAGTTCAAATCCCAGCTCTGCCATCTGCCAGCTGTGTGGCGGGACAATTATGTAAACCTTGAGTTCCTCATTAGTGAATTTGGGATATCGGTACAGATATCACAGAATTTTGTGAGGAATTAAATGAGTTAAGGTTTAGGAGACATTTGGCATCTTGCCTGCTACATGTGGGTGCTCAGTGAATCTAAGTTCCCTTTCTTTTCCAGAGTGTGAGGCCCAGCCTTGCAAGCTGTGTGACCTTGAGCAAGTTATTTAACCTCTCTGACCTCAGCTTCCTCCTCTGTAAAATAGAGATTATTATAAAATGTATCTTATAAGGTTGTTATGAATGAGATTGTGGGTATAAGCCCCTAGAACAGTGACTGAGTTACAGTAGGTATTATTTACTGTTATCTATGACTGTTACTTTTTTTTTTAAACTCTTAATGTTATTTTATTATCTCAATCACTGTTATTTTTCTTCTTCTTGCTTCTTTCTCTTGGGGTTCTGTTTCTTTATCTGGAAAATGAGGGGGTTGGTCCAGATAATATTTTCACCCTTCTGGCTCTGAACTGATGAGAAATAATGTTTGGAAGAGCCATTTACCATCTATGAATTGTTTTGCAATTTAAAATGGAAGTTTAATAATCTACATTTCCTACCAGGGCTTTCTCCTCAAAAGAACAGCAATAATCATCATTTATTGAGTGCTTGCTATGTGCCTGGCATTCTTATTTTTCTAATATTGTCTTTTCAGTTTGGAATAATTATAGATTTACAGGAAAGCTGCAAAGAGAACAGAGTTGCTACTTGCCCTTCACCGTGTTTCATTTCTGCTAAGGTTACCATCTTTCGTCACCATGACATATTTGTCTAAACAGAGAAACCAACATTGACATAATACTATTAACTACACTCCAGACATTATTTGGATTCCGCCATTTTCGCATTAATGTCCTTTTTCTTCCAGAAAAATGGTGACCATTTCTCAGTCCTTTCTTGTTTTTCATAGCCTTGAGAGTTTGAAGAAGTAGTGGTCAGGTGTTTTGTAGAATGTCTCTCAATTTGAGTTTATCTTCATGATTAGATGATGATTTGGGGGAAAATACTACAAAGGTGAAGTACCCCTCTTATGACATCATATGAGATTCATGTGACATCCAGAGTGATGTTACCTTTAATGGAGTAGCCACTGTGAGGATCTGTCTGAGGTTTGTTCGTTCCACAGTTGAGGCATATGTGAATGGTCTTCAGCTTTGATAATTATTATGAATAAAGCCTCTATAAACATTCTCATACAGGTTTTTGTGTGAACATAAGTTTTTCTTTTACTTGAGTAAATACCTAGGAGTGGGATTGTTGAGTCATATGTCTAGTGTATGTTTAATTTAATAAGAAGCTGCCAAGCTGTTTGCCAAAGTGACTGTATCATTTTACATTCCACTAGCAATGTATGAGAGCACTAATTCTCCATACCTCTGCCAACATTTGGCGTTTTCAGATTAAAAAAAAAAAAGCCATTCTAATAAGTATGTTGTGGTTTCTAAATTATAGTTTTAATTTGCATTTCCCTGATGACTAATGATTTTGAACATTTTTCACAAGCCTATTTGCACTGTACATCTTTGGTGAAGACTTTTATTCAAATACTTTGCCCATTTTTAAAGAAATTTTAAAATGTTTTCTCATTGAGGTTTGAGAGTTCTTCATATGAATTATAGGTACAAGTCCTTTATTAGATGTATAACTTGCAAATATTTTTTCCTACTATGTGGTGGGTTTTGTTTTTGTTTTGTTTTGTTTTCTAATTCTCTCAACTGTCTTTTTTTTTTTTTTTTTTTTGGCGGTACGCGGGCCTCTCACTGTTGTGGCCTCTCCCGTTGCAGAGCATAGGCTCCAGATGCACAGGCTCAGCGGCCATGGCTCACGGGCCCAGCCGCCCCGCGGCATGTGGGATCCTCCCAGACCGGGGCACGAACCCGTGTCCCCCGCATCGGCAGGCGGACTCTCAACCCCTGCGCCACCAGGGAAGCCCTCAACTGTCTTTTGAAGAGTAGAAGTTCTTAATTTTAATGAGTTCAAGTTTACCATTTTTTTCTTTTATGGATCAGGAGTTTGGTTTTGAAATATTCTCTACCTGGTGTCACAAAATACGCTTGTCATTTCTTCTAAAAGTCTTACATCTTTACATTTTATATTTAGATCAACGATTCATTTTGAGTCTGTTTTTATCTAGAGTGTGAGGAATGGACCGAGGTTGATTTTTAGCGTATACGGGTATTAAATTATGCCAGTGCTGTTCACTGAAGAGACCATCCTCTCTCCGTTGAATTGTCTTTGCACCTATGTCAGAATTCAATTAACCACGTATGTGTGGGTCTACTCCTGCACTCCAGAGTCTGTTCCATTGATCGGTAACTATCAATTGGAAAAAATACCCCCAAGAACCTCAAAACTCTCTTTTTTGAATCATTATTGAATTCAGATAATTGTGCCCTTTAAACTTAAAAATTGTGACCAACCAATGTAAAGTCTTTTAAATTGACCTGGCTGGATTATGTACAGAAGCATTCGAGTTCACTATATGAGTTCACTAATTGATGTGGCTGGATTATGTACAGAAGCATTCGAGTTCACTATATGTTTACATTTTTAAAATAATATTTATGGGTGTAGTTTTTTTCCACCACAAAGGTACTGTTTATAACTTAACAAAAGCTCTGCACTCATTTTTTTTTAATGCAAGGAACTTGCACAGGATAACTTCAAGTAGGCAATTTAGAATATACTCTCAGACCACAAAATCCAGTTTGTGGCAGAGTTTCACCAATCAGGCCCATTCTAAGGGGGCAACTTCTCATCCAAAGAAATAACACTTTTTAATAATTAAATATTCAAACCTCTCCAATTTGGACTGATGTTAAAGAAAGAGACATTTTATCTGTCCATTTAGAGGAACCCCGTTGCAACACCCCTTTGCCTCATATGGACTTGGCCAAGTGTGAGGCCAAGCGTGTTTTCTGAAATTTAAGCATTTCCAGTAAGAACCTGATATGACCCTGCTGAGCTGTTAGACACCTGTTAGGCCTGTCCCCCAACACTAGAATGACAAAGGAGGGCTGTCAAACAAGAGGGCCTTGAATTAGTCCAACAGAACACACCTTTGTGGGCGCCTTCGGGGACTCTGGCTTAATGAATAAAAAGGAGTGATTTATAATTAGCCCAGCAATTGTGCCTGAATGGGTGTTTCCAAAGTGATTGAAATGTGTGCCTTAACCAAATTGCAAAGTGCCTATCATTTTAATTATATGTGGGGTTTTTTTGTTTTGTTTTTTTCCTGCTTGGGAAACCTATTTTCTATAGACAAAAGGCAAAGGGGTGAGAAACGGCTGTTTCTTAAGAAGCTACTATGTGGTCAGCACATTGCATTCATTACCTCATCTTAGCCTCACAGAACTGCCCAGAAATAGGTAGCAAACTCCAAATGGGTGGAGCTCAAAAATGAGGTTTGATATATTTTTGTTTATCCCAGAGAAATGATGGCATTCCCTAGAAATTGTACCTGTCTCTTAGGGTCACTCTAACCCATAGTGAGTGCTGTTTAAGTGTTTAATGAACAGACACACCCTGGAATTTCAGCATTGTAAGTCTCCATCCAAGTTAGGTAGCCCAATTATCCACCCACACAGGCCCCTTATCCTCTGATGGATGAGACCAAGATCTGGTCCAATGGCCTTAACATCCCACACATTTACCAAGTAGGTTCTGAAAAGCCAGAGCGAGGCAGAGGTGGGTGAAGTGTGATTCCTATTGCCTGTGAGAGTGGTCCCTGTTCATTAACATCCATGTCACCCCCTACTTCAAATCCTGCCAGGAATGTCCCCTGCCCCGACTCAGGATAAAATGCGGACCCTTTGCCTCGGCCTCCAAGGCCCTGCATGATCTCCTTCTGCCTCTGCCCCAGTTCTCCTGTCCCCTGGGTCCCCCCAGCACACAGACCCCTTCCCTGACCCCATTCCTTTGCTGCAGGCCTTTCCTGCCACCGCACTTCCTGTGCAACGGTCCTTCTCATCCCTTAGTGTTTGGCTTAAATGTCACCTTTTCCAAGAGTCCTTCCTTGAATGTTTCAAGGAGGTGTCCTCCCATTATGTTCTGTTTCACACTCTGCCTGTTTTCCTTACAGCATTTACTACTATTTGTAATTATATGGTTATATGTTTGTATACTTTTTTTTGTCTCCCGTCTAAGTAGAAACCTCGGTGGAGGAAGGATTTTTGTCCACTTTAGTCCCCAGTATATATTCATTACGTAGGGCACCTGGTACAGAGCAGACACCCAATAAACGTTTGTTGAATGAATACAAAAGAGGACCAACATGCTGAGGTTGCTGAAGGACAGCGAGAACGTCCAACACTAGAGAACAGCTCTGCTTTCCCGGGAATCACTGTGTTGCAGTTTGTGGCTCTAATCACAGATCATTCCAAGTTGAGTGTGTCATCTTCTTGCACCACTGCAGGCTCTGGACACGAGGCATCCTTTGCTGTGACAGGAGCCCAGCACCTAGGACAGCCTGGAGTTTCTGTCCAACGGGATTGGAGCGTCTTGCCACCCAGATGCAGCCCTGTTGACACTCGATGTCCTGCTTTCAGATCTGAGGAGCTCCGGGCCCAGCCACAGGCCCACAGGCCTTTTGTTTTCCTCTTGCCATAATCAGATGGTTAGCCAGGGGGTTAGCCACGCGGGCTGTAATACATGCTTGCTGCTGGCTGTCATAACCAGAGTACCCAAGGGAGGATGCCGCAGAAGACGATTGAAACCTTTAGCCAGTCTAGGCAAGAAAGGGGAAGTGGGGAGGCTTACAGGAAGAAAAGGAGAGAGGAAGAGGCGGAGGAGGAAGAGAAAGAAGAGGAAGGAAGGGGCAGGGAGGAGGGGGAAGAAGACCATAGTGCCCACACTAAGGGCTCTCTGGGTGCAATGCACCAGGCCAGAAACACGCATCCGTAACTCCTTTATGCTCCTCAATCCCCTGTGAACTAAGAGGACACTGAGGCTGACAGAAATGACGGAAGGTGCCTGAAGCCACCCAGTTACTAAGTAGCAGAACTGAGATCAGATTTAAGATAACCCAATCCTTTTAAACCAAATCCCTCTCGGTTGACAAGCTGACATCTTCTGCACGTGGAGCTCCATTCCTCTTAGCTCTCTCTCCTACACACAGCCTTTTATGGGACACACGATCCACCCTACAAATCTAGAAGATAGCTAAAGGGAGGACTCGGGCAAAAAGGTGCTGTGGCATTAAAGAGGCCCAGTGGAGGAAACCGAGGCTGGGATTCTTGCCACAGCACCTTAACCTCCCTATTCCTGCCCGGGTGCTGACTACAGAAATGATAATGGTGAATGATGATGATCATCAATCATGCTAAGGCTTTGATTTAATGAGCATCACTGCGTGCAAGCCCTGGAACTGAGAGCTACTAGAATTGGTCCCATTTTACAGATGCAGAAACTGAGGCACAGTGAATCACACAGATAGGAAGCTAGGAAGGCTTAGGACTTGGTCCATCTGCCCCTAGCAAGAGCCCATCATCACTACCCCACAGTGCTTCAGGGAGGAGTTGTTGAAAGGAAGACCCATGAGACTTAAAATTGCTGGTTCTTGCCCAAATGTCACCTTGCTCCTGACATGGAGCCTCCAAGTTGTGTATCCAGGAGCCAACGGTCCCGGGTCACATGCAAGCCCTGGAACAAGCTGTCCCACACCTGTTATTCTTTAGGACCCAGCTCAACTGCCACCAGATCCTAGAAGCTTTCCCAGAGCCTCCCCTCCCCCGTAGGATGAGCTCCTCTCTCCTCTGGGCCCAGAGCCGGGGGCGACATGCTACATTCTGCTCATGCTTCTCTGTCACCTCCTACTCCAGCCCACCATCTAGCTGAGGGCAGAGACCATGTTGTTTCCACTTAGCGATGCCCTGTCACTCCTTGGCACACAGCAGGTGCAAAGAAAATTACCTCTGTGTGGGTTGAACTAAGGAAGGGATTTAGATATGGAGCCCATCCCAGAGAAGATGACTGCCACTTTGCAGCCCAGCAGCAGAAAGTTGTTGCTTTCTAACAATGATGGGATCTGAGCACCAGTGGGCTGGCTACGCCATCTGTCCCCTTCAGTCCCAGGCTGTCTGTTTCTTCCTTGGGGCCGTGTGGTATGGGCTTTGCATCTGCCCAAGCTAGACTTGGCTTTCGCTCTTCCCTTCTTGGCTAATTGACCTTGAACATGTCATTTGATTTCTGCTGCTCAGTTTCTCCACCTGCAAAATAGGCAGAGTGATGTGGTGAGGATTAAGTCAGGCAGTGTGTATGAGCAGGAATAGTGCCTGGCTCATAGGTCTCAGCTGTTAACGTTACGTATTTGCATATGGAGCCACACCCACTCCCTCACTCAGTAGTGCGGTAGTGCCCTCCACCAGCAAAGCTGCATGGTCCATCACAGCCCAGGGTGGGGAAACTCAGCCGAAAGAGCTGGAAGGGAGACTCCTGTACCTGCCAGGGATGTGGAAGATAAAGGCTTCCGGAGGCCAGATTTAAAATGATGAAGTGAGTGAGAAGACAGCAGGGGGACAATGGGGAGCTTCAGAAAGAGAATTGGAGTGAGTTGGGAAAAAGCACAGTGTGCGGAGACAGGAGTGGACGGATGAAGTGTGATAAGAAGATTATGGGCTGCTGAGAGCTGGAGTGGGCGGTGAGGAGGGAGCCAGTGATGAAGGAGAGGTAACAACTTGGCTGCAATAACCAGATGGCTCAAAGGTAATGACGCGCAAAGGGGAGGGCGGATGTATAGGAGCGAGACAGAGAAACTCGAGCTGTGCTGGCCAGTGTGGCCCAGCCCAGGGGCCCTGGAGCCAGGATAAGATGTCCTGCCAAGTGTGTGTATGCACGTGCGCAAATAAACGAGAGCGCAAACAAGCACGTGTGTTGTGTTCATCCGAGCAGTTCTATTCAATCTAAAGGACCGAATGCATATGCTCTCCAGTGTACAAGGGCAACGGGTTCTATGGCACGTAACCAATAGCAGTGCTAATAACATCAGCAACAACAATAAAGACTGCCATTATTAACCACTCATTATGTGCTGGCCACTCTGCTGTAAGCCTTGATGATCCAAATCTTCACAATAATCTTGTGGAGTTGGCACTACCATTCTCCCCATTTTAGAGGTAGGAATTGAGGCTCAGAGAGGTTAAGTTACTTGCTCAAGGTCACAGAGCCGTAAGAGGCAAGGCCAGAATTCAGCACTGTATCTGACCGGCTAAATAGCTGGTACCATTGTTAAAAACATCCCAGGTTATAAGCATCCAAATTCTTTTCAGTTGATATTCCCTCAAAATAATTTCTTAGTTGGAAAGCAAGCAGAGCTGGTGGAACACACGAGACCACCTGGCTGGCCAGGGTAGGTAAGTTAGGACCAACGTCCAGCACGTTCCAGAGGAGTCCCAAGATCTGAAAGTGAATCGGGCCTATGTTTCACACTGACATCCACAGACCATTCAATGGCCAAGGGCAGCATACATGCCCAAGGCTGCTTTTCACCGTTAAAGAGTGAGGCCACAACCAGTTTGCAGGCTGCCATCTACCTGCCTTGGCAGCTACTGGCAATACACATTCTAATGCAAAAGTAGTTATACCTGGTAAGTATAAGGGAAAGCAAAACAAAACATGTTTTCATCAAGCAATGCTGCTGTTTCCAAAAGGGCATCAAAGAAGGATTTATTTTATGCTGAGGACTGTATGAAGAGCTATTCCAAGCCCAGTATTAGACAGCAGGATATTGTGTGAAGCAACCTTGGAAAATCAGTTTTTTTCTGTCCTGAGCTGAATTCTGATTGCACATTTTGGTGGTGGTTCTTTCTTTCACAGTCTCTTCCTTCCGTCTCCATTGGTGTCTGGCTTCTTGGTCAGTGGCAGGGAAGCTCGACCAAGTCCACATTTGTTTTTCTTGGTTAAGGTGAGGCATGGTCGGGTCGTATCCAAAACCATAATGATCCCATCATGAGTGTTTGTCTAGCACCAGCCACAGTCACCTGGTTATCTCATTCTACCCTCTTTACTGTTTTACAGTTGATGGGCTGTGTCTCACTTCTCACCTTTTCCTCTGGGTCCGATGATAATTCTCAGAGACGACAAGGCAAAGGAAGTAATTGGCGTGTGGCAGTTTCGGGGGCAGAGCACCTGTGGTGCATTGGACATGGGCTCTGGGGTGTGGCTTTGGGAAAACTGCCAAGCAGGGATAATAAAGATACCAAATTTGCAGGCTCTTTGGTGGGGGTTATACGAGACGGGTCTATGTCAATGGCAGGGACCGTCATGGAGCCCTGCACTGGGTAAGCAGTTAACAAATGTTGTGATGTGAATAATATAATTTGCTTCCTAAGGTTGGTTCTGGGTGTGTATATTGAACCTATGTCTGATTAATAGTATGCTGGTGTTTTGACTTCATTATACTGTTGTGTTTAAGGGACTTGGGGGTGGGGTGCAAAGGTGAATGGTACATGGGGTATTCCTTTAAAAAGGTCAGTTCTGATCAAGGGAAAATGTTGACAAATAGCTGTAAAACAAAGCCACGAGGACATTACGGGATGGAACTGGAGTTCATGGGAAGGAAAGACTACTTCTAGGCTAGGCAGTTAGGGAAGGCTTCCTGGAAGAATTGGTCCTTGACTTGACTGGAAAGAACAAACAATATTGCCAAGTGGAGGCTGGAGTAAAGGGAGGAATTCCAAAGGCGTAGAAATGAGATGACCAAAGGCACAGAGGCAGGAACACTCTAGTTACTCAGAGAAGTCTGTGAATTCTTCCCATGAATAACTGGCCATAGCATCTGATTTGCTCTGCCTTTTCCTTAGGGTTTTTCTCAGTGCTGATCTCTAGTTACCTGTGTTAGTCAGGATAAGTCTATCCTGCTGTGTAACAAACAATCTCAGTAACTTAATACAACTAAGTTTTGTGTCTTGCTTCTCTCACAGTCTGTAGGGGAGAGGCTACGTTCCACACAGATTTTTTAGGAACCAAGGCTCCTTTTGACTAGTGGCTTCATCATCCCCCAGCACCCAGAGTTCTCTACTGGACTGAATCTGGCTGACTGATAAATGAAAAGAGTATGTGGAGCCCACAGAGGAAGTTTTAGGGACCAGGCTGGAGGTGGCGACCTCACTTCTACCAATATTCCATTGGCCAGAACTCAGTGACGTGGCCCACCTAGCTGCAAGGGAGGCTGGAAAATGGAGTCTTCCTGCACACCCAGAAGTAAACTAAAACAGGTTTTGTGAAACCAGATAATATTGTCCCTGTCACAGTTTTCTATAACTGTAGGTATTTTGGCAAGCAACTTGAAGATGAGTATAATAAATCCTCAAGTTAAGTATTCTTTTGAGTTTGCAGTGACTACTGTATATTTTATTCTTGTGCCGAGAGAGAACCTTGAAATATCTTGCAGACCATCTATTTACAAGCCCTGCACAGATTCATGGCATAACGTGTATCATTTGATCTCGTGAGAGGTAGCAGAACAGGTGCACTGATTCCTCCATTTAACCACTGAGGAAGCTGAGGCAGGAGTGACCCTGGACTCAGGGATCTTTTTTGCCCATGATCCAACCCTATCAGTTCCAATGAGGACATGAGCTATGGAAGGAATTCCATTGCCTCTGTGGTCTCTGATGTTAGAGCTGTGATTCTCAAATGGAGACAAATTTGCTCCCCCCAGGAGATGATTGGCAATGTCTGGGGACGTTTTTGGTTACATCTGGGGGGGTGCTACTGGCATCAGGTCAGGGGGAGGCTAGGGATGCTGCTAAACGTCTGCAAAGCACAGGACGGCTCCCACGACAAAGAATGATCTGGCTCAAAATGTCAATAGTGCCAAGTTGAGAAACCCTGCTTTAAGGACCAAGAAAAGACCAGTGGCTGGAGTGTAGTCAGAGGACAGTGTGGGAATGATGTCCAGGGCTTGTGACTGTCAGGACACAAGCAGCGCCCACTGGTTATGGTGAAAGCAGTCAGCAGCTGCCACCGAAACGCTTTGTCAAATGCTCACGTATCAGGATTATGACCCCTATTGCCAAGCCAAACATGTTAGTAAGCAAGGCAGACCTCTTTGACGATGTGTGTCCATAACCACAAGAAGTACTCAAAAGGTGTCGTGCAGTGCACAGTTAAAAGGTCATCCAGCACATTCTAAACACTGTACAAAAGCACAGAGGGAAGACTGGTAGGGAATGACAACTTGTTGAGCACGGTGGTTTCTGGCGGACAAAATTGAGTTATTCTATTTTGGCTACCATGTGCTTTTCTAAATTTTCCAACATTTCTAAGATTAGTTTGTATTTTTTAAAACCTTTTTATTTTGATATTATTTTTAACGTACAGAAATGTTGCAAGAAGAGTACAAGAAAATTCCAGAAACAGGTTCACCAAATGATTACATCTGACCCTGTTGGCTCTATCATTCCCTCCATCCCTCTCTCTCCCTCAGCCATTGTGCCTCCTTACCCCTAAATATGTGAATGATACATTTATCAAAATCAGGAAATTCATTTCTTCTTCCGTTTAACCTGGAACAGTTCCTTGGCCTTCTTTCGTGTTTCTTGCCCTTGTCATTTTTGAAGATTATATGCTAGTTGTTTTTTTGCAGAATATCCCTCAGTTGGGGCTTGTCTGCTATCTTCTTGTGATTAGATTCAGGTTATGCATCTTTGACAGGAATGCCACGTAAGTGATATTGTGTCCTTGTAAACATGCATTAGGTCTTTAATAAAAGGGAAAATGCTATGACAAAGAGATGACTTAATGAATGAATACAGCCCCACTCCCCACCTGTCCCCACTCTGCTTCCCCCATGATCAGGAGCCAGGACCCTGTCTTATTCATCTGGACGTTCTTTGTAGTGTTCAGTACTTAGCTCTTTTACAATTCATTTCATTCATTTGTCGAGCGTTTCTGGAACACCTACGATTCTGTGCTCACTTTTCATTCTTTCATTTCACCTCCTTCGTTGGCCAAACCTTTCCAGAGCACAAGCTCTGTGCTGAGGTTTGGATCATGCCCCAAGCACCGTAAGCAAGTGAATATTTCTGAATCGAAGTACGCTTTTTGCCACATCCTAGCAGATGCGTGTGGCCATCAGAGCGTTTTTCCCTCTTCAGTGGCTTCCCAGGTATTCTTTCCTACCTCTATCTCAGTGCTTACGATATTCAATCAAAATGCTCCGTCTCCCCAACTTGTCTTCAAGCTGCTTGAGGAGAGGAACCAAGTCAGGCCCACGTCCAGCTCCCAGGAGCCTAGTCCAAGACATTACATCAGTGCTTCATACGCATTTCCAGAGTAAACGGCATTTACATAACCAGCCTGTATGGATGGGGGACTTTTTCCTTTGAGGAAATTGTCTAAGAATGCCCATTCTGTTGAACTAATCATCCTTCAGTTATACTTATAAATAAGTCAGGAGCCACCTAAACACAGCAGAAACCCAGGAAACTGTACACACACATACACACACACACACACACACACACACCTGCTCTTTTGGGGAGATTTGGAGTTACTATCAGTTCAGAGTGTATTTCTTTAATCAGAACGGTCCATTGTGCCCCAAACTGGCTAATTCCATACTTCCAGTATCTCGGAAATCGAACATCGGATTGTATTATTAAAGCAAAGTCATTTGAGAGCAGCAGCAACTACGCAGCTACCCGTGCTCAAAGCCCCACATCTTCATTTCATAACTACCAGCTGTCCTGGTAACTTTCTTTGCTTTTAACTCCAAAACCATGAAAAGTAAATGGGAATGAGCCACTTTAAATTAACTATGAGACACAATTACATTTTGACAGTTTAATTGCATTCTTTCTCCCAGCCTAACTTTCTAAACAAGATACTGCACATATCAAGTATGCCAATTGTATTTTTAGATTCTTTTGCAATTAAGAAAGTAGCCCTAAAAGAGATAAAATAATTGGTGGACTAAATGGTTCTTTCTTGAGGGAACTATATTAAGGAATGAATGCTGAGCCATTACATCCGTAGTAATTAGCTTTGAAACCACTGTGGACAGATGGAGACTCCTCCTTGAAGCCACAATCCTATTCTTCACCCCCTCCTTTCTGCTCCACGTTGCCAAGCCAACAGAGGGCCAAGAAATGCCTTGGCCGGAAAGGATTGGGTGGGTTTATCGCCCTATGGTCTGAGTGCCCCAAGGTGGCTCCAGAGATGGCATCATCTGTGTGAACCAGGGCAGAATTGTTACTGACGTATCCTGGGAGGTGACTTCAGCATCTGCGAACTTTGGATGAATCTGGAATATGATTTGTCACTGTTAAAATTCCCAAAACCGATTCAAAATATTCAGTGGGGTGGGCTAGGGACATATGATGAACTAAAAAAGTAAGATCCTAAATGGTACAATCTAAGTCGGTACCATCAATATGTACATTAACAAACGACAGAACGGCTGAACGTCAAAACATTAACCTCTGGATGGCGGGATAATGGTGAGCGTACCTCTTCATCCTTTTCTTTTATAACCAGCAAAAGCAGGTGTTACACTTATCTCTACAGGGTAGGTTGAAATAGCATGTGGTTGAAACCAAATTCAGAATGATGACTCTAAAGCATCTATATGTGACAGTACCTCTCACGAATTGCACCTCCCCCCTCCAAATACATATGTGGAAGTCCTAACCCCCAGTACCTCAGAATATGGCCCTGTTTGCAGATAGAGTCCTTAAAGAAGTAATCAAGTTAAAATGAAGTCATTGGGGTGGGTCATCCATTCTGTCTGGTGTCCTTATAAGGAGATTAAGACACAGATGCACACAGAGGAAAGAGGATGTGAAGACACAAGGAGAAAATGGCAATCTACAAAGGTGAGAGGACTCAGAAGAAATCAACCCCACTGACACCTTGATCTTGGCCTTCCAGCCTCCAGAACAGAGGGAAAGGAAACTTCTGTTGTTTAAGGTGCCCACTGTGGATCTTCGCTATGGCAGCCCAAGCAGACTGATACAGCACCATTAAGTTATAACGATGGTGATATGACCTGTGCAATTGCTCAGGGACCAGTGCTCAGAAAGGCCCTGCACTTGTCTCAGTGCTCTGCTGTTGCCGTCTTAAAATTCTTAATAATTTCTGAACGAGCAGCCCCACGTTTTCATTTTGCACTGGGCCATGAAGTATTTAGTCAGTCCTGATTGTACCCATTAATCCACATGTTTCCACCTTCAAGGTAGGCCAAGTAGGTGCTCTCTTATTTACTAAGCATTCATTGAGCACCTGCTGTGAGCCAGGCACTTTGCTCCTAAACACAGAGAAGTTAGCTCACATCTTATCCTCTAGGAAGCTGAGCTGAAGAGCGGGAAAGGCTTGTAGACAAACAGCTCAGTGCCCACAAGTGGAGGAAGGAAAGGCAGCGCCAAGGACGGCGCGTCCCCACTCTAGATGGCTTCACACCACCCAAAGCCCGTCGTAGAGACAAGCAAAGTGAGGCTGACCTGCCCGAGTTTCAGCCAGCTGGCCGGTGAGACTCAAACCCCAGTCTTAACGTCCTCTTTCCATGAAGTCTCACCACTCCCAGGAGTGCCCCATGTGACTTCCCATATAGTTAACACACAGACCGAGGGGCCATGGAGTGGGTGTGTGGTATATTCACACACTGACGATTGCGAGGCTGCAGGTACCTTGTGAAGTAATCTTAAAAGTTCATGTTTGCAGCACGGGGCTCATGAATCACACAACATGGATGGGAGCTGGCTGCAGGATAGAGAGCCTGAAACCAGGGGGAGAGATATCTAAAAGGGAATGGCCTTGGATTAAGTCATTTTAGAAACAATAGTGTCTGGGTCTGTTCCTGGGGCCACAAGGGCCTCTTATGGGGGAGTAATAATGTCCACTCTCTACTGACTTTCCAAGTGTCTGCTCAATCATTTATTTCCCACTGTTGGCAAAATAACTGATACAAGAAAGCTCCATGCTCAGAAACTATAAATGAGGACAATGTTAGGCTACAGTCTGCATTATCGGCAAATATAAAGCCGATGGCTTTATTTCCGTTAAATATAAAGCACCTGTGTACCATGATTCCCCGCCACTCCCCAGTCTGATGGATTTTGTTCAGTGTCTAAGAACGCCTTCCTCATTTAGCTCAGAAGAGTTTTGCCACCTTAATGACCTCGTTACTTAAGATATCTATTATTCAATTATGGTTAAGAGATGGGTAAGATGAATTCTTTTCCAAACTTTCAAGCAAGTGAAACTTTGCATTTATTAAAGCAGGGATGAAAGAAACATCTCTTTCTCTGGCACCAACCAGTCCTGGAATCAGCACTCCCCCTGCCAGACATGCAAACGGTCTTCAGTCCCCCGCGGGCCAGTTCAGCACCATTGTTTCTCAGATAGCAGACTCACTTGGACCTGTTAGCCTGAGTGCCCCACAGGCCATCAAGAAGAGGCACCGGACTCCATTATAACGTCTCTTAGCACTTTCTGCACCACCACGCCGTGCTGGTGGGTACCTGGCTGTGCAAGAGGGGCCTGCAAATGGGATTACAGAGAGAACATCACGTTGCCTGTCCCCTCCAGCCGGGTGAGGGAGGAGGCGGGTCACACTCAGCAAGCAGCTGTATCCTTTGATTTTCTCGGAGACCTCGTGCCAGGCCTGTTGCCCCCTGACCGAGTTCCACTTTGATGGGTGAACCAACACCCCCCAAGTCGGGGCTGCCATCCGGGGCTCCTCCGTGCGGGCAGCTGGGGGAACTGAGTCACAATGATGCGGTCTGAACACCTCTCTGCACGAGCAAGTTTGTGTCGCCTTCTTTAGGCTTTTATTTTGGGGCCGTGGTGGTGATCAGTGTGTGTGTGCGTGTATGTGCACGTGAATGTGTGTTTTCTTCCAGCTCCTCTAGAACGTGGCAGTGTAGAGAAAGGGTCCACGGGGTTCCAGGGAAGCAGAGGACAGTCAGTTGATCAGGGCATCTGGGCCAGGCGGGCAGAAAACTGTCTTAGCAGCTTATAAAAGAAACACACACACACACACACACACACACACTGAGCGATTGGAGGCATCACCTTGCTCGTCCAAGTTCAGCAGAGTTGACAATTCTGAGCCTTGCTTCGTGCTGTTTGGACCTTGCCCGAAACCCCTCCAACTGTCCTAAACAGGAGAGAATAGGCTCTCCGCTAATTACCCCAGGGGCCAGCTTTCTGCTCCTTTGAAGAGCTCGCTTTGATGTGATGCAATTCTGCTACCAGGCCCGGCTGTGCCCAGATCAAGCGCATAACGAGCAATTATCAGCTGGGCCCGAAGAGTGCGGCTCAGGCAGCAGACTGGAAACTGGCCTGCGCCTGCCGCCGACTATCCTGGCCTCTGCCAGCTCCCCCGGGGCTGGAGCAATTCACTTACCCACTTCCCTCTGCACTCCTGCCCTTGGCGACATCCTTCCCATCTGTAAAATGGGACTGAGGCGGCTCATCAAGGAACCTGCTCGGAGGGCTCCACCCGGCCGGCCGCACCGTGCTTTAGCTGCTGCTTGGGGCACCAGAAAAATACTGGGAGAGACAACCTAGGCTAGCACAGAGCCTCGGGGAGGACAGGCTCTGCCGTCAGAGTCTCAAAGTCATTAGGGTGACTGTGTGACCTTGGCCAAGGGATGAACCTTCTCAGGTCAGCGCCCCCTCCTGGAAAGGCAGGACACTAAGGGAATCCACCTGCAGGATGGTGGGGGACTAGAGTGTGGGGCCTGCACCCGGGGACTCACTACACCCTCGAGGGCCATATCACCATCATGTTCACATATTTGGTCACAGGCCCTGAGGTGGGGATGGATGGGCTCGTAATAAGATAACTGAGGCACAGGCAGAGTGACCTGCACATCGTCTGCCCTAAAGACCAGGGAAAGAGAGTCGAACTGAGTTTTTAAGACATTATAAAGAAGCAGTTTGGTGGGATCTGAGTCCCACCCTCCTCCAGAAGGTCTTTAGGGGCAAGACGTGGGGGTCTTTTCTGGTTTTGTCCATCAGACGCTGAGTTCTGTCCTGACAGCTTTCCTCAAAGCACAGGACACGTCTCACAGCTAGGAGGAAAAATCTACCAGAAGGAAGAGCCTTCTGTTTTCACAAGGAGCGTGGGCTCTTCCACATAAAGGGGCTCCAATCTTTCCAAGACTCTCTTCCCTGCTCCTAAAATTCCTTTTGTTTCGCTATCAGACATCAGGCTTGAAAGACAGAGCTTCCTGGAGAGGGGACACAGGACTTCCCTTCCAGGTGGTTCCCTGAACCTGGCACCAGGTAAATCTGCAAAAATCCACCTCCAATAAGAAACTCCCCATCCACTTCGCCTGGTGGCCATGTGGTCGTCTCTGAATTCCCATAATTCCCTCTGTTGGGCCCTTACCTCTGGGGTCTTGCAGATGGCTCCATGGGGGCAGATTAATGAGGCTCTGAGCATCTTGGGGCAGAGATCACATCATGCTCATCTCTGTCCTTCACAGGTACGTAGTCTAGGAACCTTTGCTTTTTCCTCTTTCTTTCTTTTTCTTTCTTTCTTTCTTTTTCTTTCTTTCTTTCTCTTACTTTCTTTCTCTTTCTTTCTTTCTTCCTTCCTTCTTTCCTTCCTTCCTTCAACAACTCTTTCTGTTTTCCTTTCTTTCTTTCCCTCTCTCTCTCTTTCTTTCTTTTCTTCATTTTTTCTTTCTTTTAATTTAAGCCAATGGCCTGAGATTATTTCTGGAGAGAAGGCTTGGCAGAGAGGGGTGGGGCTGAGCCCAGGCGTCTGGGTGGAGGGCACTGCCACAGAGGGAAGCACCAGAGAGCAGCCACCTCGCAGCTGTGCGTACAGCTAGCCTTTGCCATCTCAGCAAGTTCTGGAAAGTTCTGTCTGCTTCACCCTGGGGAGCCTGGCCCTTGCTGCCGTCCTCCTTTCAGACCCTCAAATGAAGCAAGCTCTCTCCTGTTCCTGTTCCTTCACACATGTTCCTCTTCCTCTCCTTTAACGACTTACTCCCAGCTCAAGTCCTTCAGAATTCAGCTCCCTCCTCCAAGAAGGCATCTCTGGCTGCCCAATCCAAACAAGGCCCCCTCCTCAGTTCTTTTCCTTCATGGCCCTTAACCCAGTTCTCCTTGAAATACCTATTTGTGGGAGTATCTGATTAACACTCACTCTGACACTCACTAATCTACACAATCCACGAAGGCAGCACCTGGCCATTTGAGCACTACAGTCCTCCCAGTGCTTGGGACACAGTAGGTGCTCAATAAAGATTTGGTAAATGAGTGAATACGCATGATTACCAACGCTGCTTGGGGCCAAGTTATCAATTCTACCCTGAAGCCCAGGATATGTGACCTCCAAACGTCCAGGAAGGAATGGCTTTGATTTCTGTCTGCTCGGATGGGAGCGTCGCCACCCACCTCCGCCTGCCCTCTGCCCCTACCACGAGAGCCTCAGTTCCCACCACCCCTTTCACTCACAAGAAGCTCGGGGCTGTGTTCAAGAGGGATTTTTACAGCAGCCAAAGCCAGCAAATGTTCCCTTAAAATAGAATGCCCTCCCTCTTCCCAAAGGGGAGCGGGATTGACATTAGCTTCCTTTGGGAACAGTCTCCATGACCCCCTCCCACCTCCAGATACAGGAGCCACCAGAGCAGCCTGCCCTCGAGATAAAAAGCCGCTGAGCCCTCAGGGAAGCTGGAGAAAAGGGTAGCTGCAGGGGGTGGGAGGCCGGCACAGGCAGTTTTCACATCTCAGGACCTGAAATGATTGCCTTCCTCTCCTCTCTCTGCGGGTTGGTGGGGAGGTGTGTTATGAGCTGGTGACTTCAGGCTGGACCTGGAGACGGAAGAGGCGGCAGCTGTCAGGGATAACTTAGCAAGTCCCTCCTCACCCATCACAGCTGAGGCCAGATCCATCTCTAGCCCATCCATGGGGACGTAGGAAGCCTGCCCCGCCACCAGCCTGTTCCAGCGGCTGCGAGGCAGCCGGACCAGGGAACCAGGGAGATGCCTGTCTGGCAGAGAAAAATGAGTGTAACAACACTGATAAAAGAAAAGGATGGGGCCAAGCCCTGCCTTCCATTGGGGCCTTGCTACAAGGAGGGGATGTGGCGGGGGTGGTCCCCACTAGAGACCCCAGATGCCAGCGGTAGAGGCCAAGGGCCTCCCAGAAAACCCCGTGGGGATGTCTTTTTCTTCCCATCCACAGTACCAGGGACAAGGCCTGGCACACAGAAGGCTCTGGGATGGCTTCCTCTAGCGGTGAAACATAAAGGGAGAAATGCTGGGTTTGGGGTTAGGTCAGGGTTTAAATCCAAACTTGGTCCCTTGCTGAACAAGCTCTTAATCTCTCTTGGCTTTATCTAATTTCATCTCCCTTGATCTTCCATGTGGGTTAAATACACCCCTTATGAGGTCCTTGGGATGGCTATGGGCGAAGTTACGGGTGCCCTGCACGTATTATCCCTGTGCACGCACCAGCATCTTTCCCCGTGTCATGAAGAAAATGTATGCCCTGGGCAGAAAACATGGCCTTAAATGGGGTGTCTCTCTCCCCCCAGCCCCTGCCTCTGTCGGAGCTAGGATTCATGCCAGTGTTTCCCGTCGCTGTCTTGAGTCTGGAGCTCAGTGTGATTCATATGAGAGTTCACTTCCCCTGCACATCTTCTTAGCTTGGCTAGAAAAATTACAGTAAATGATTAGGATGAGAACAGACAAGAGAGCCTGAGTTTTGAAAAGTGCTTTAGAGTTGGCAGCATTTTTATGCACAGCCTCTCTTGACAGACAAGGAGTCTTGTTGGAATGAAAAACACAAAACAGGTGGAAGTAAGTAAATAAACGGTTCAGCAGCCCCGCCAGTCCAGGAGCGCGCATCTGGCTTGAGGTGTTGCCAGTGGCTTGTGCCTGCTCTGACAGCAGGGTGCCAACAGCGCCCGGTGGCCTTTGGAAGGCTGGTAAAGAGGGAATTCCATAGTGATCAGAGAGATCATCAGGCCCCTAAAACTCCATAGTGAAACCTATTCATTGGAGCTGTTACACTGTCACAGTTTTCTTATTTATACTTTCCTCTTTAAGAAGGATTTGGCATGACTTACCACAAAGACTCTCTCTATATTATACATACAGATCTATACACACACACACACACATATATACACACACACATACATACACATACAGTTCATAACAGGATAAAATAAAGAGATGAAGAAATCAGGGTGAAAGGGAAATAGAAGTAAAAATCAGATTAATCCAAGCATAAGCCTATAAAATCTGGAAGAGTTGCTACACGTGGGATGGGGAAGTGGGCTTTATTTACACTCATGCAAAGACATCCTTTTACTTTACCCCCAGATCCCATCCTCAGAGCTGCCCGGACACACTTGTGGCTACCGGTATAACAAATCCCCCACCTGGTGGTGTCTTGTCTCACGTCACCGTTTTGCATATAATTTATTTCCTGGCATGAAACCAGCTCTACCTTTCGAGCCGTGGCCTTCGCCATTTCTCACCTGGGAATTTCCCAGGTATCGGACAGCTCCCAGGTCTGGGGAAACCATCTGCCTCAGCCTATTGGAAAAGAGCAGGCTGAGCCTCTTTGGAAATTTTGGACACAGCAGAAGAGATATGTGCTCCGTGAAATATAGTTGTTCAGATGTTTTTAATTCTGTTGTGTGGTTACAGCCATGGGTGCCTTCGTCCACGACGTGGATGACCATAGTGCTTCCTCTGGATGCCAGAACAACGCTACTCTGTAATCTATAGAGAAACCAGCGCATCCATTGACAAGCGACATGGTGCATTTTACTTTCCTTGTAATGTGGAGACAAGATGACTTATTATCCCAACACATTCTTAAAGAGACGTTCGCTACGAGGGACAATAGGAAACGAATTTGTACAGTTTTATCACTTAATAACAAATCCAAATTCGGCAGCCTCATCCTTTCTTTAGTGGTGTGGATGGGAGTTCCAGGGCTTGCCCTACCTCTGGTACTTACCAGTTGCGTGAACTTAGGCAAACCTTAACCTCCCTGAGCCTAGACTTTTCTCACCTGTAAAGTGGAGTAACACTAATACCCACAGAATCGGGTACTAGTGTGAAGATGAAATGAGAGAATGTATATGAAGCATTCAGCCATGTCTAGCACTCAATAAATCTTAGCTGCTAGTATTCACATTATTAATTTCATGACGACGATGATAATAATGCTGACAATATTTAAAGCCATGGTGCTCAACCGGGGACAATTTTGCCTCCCAGGGGACATTTGCAATATCTGGAGACATTCTTGGTTGTCCTGTCCGGGAGGGAGTATACTACTGGCATCTAGTGGGTAGAGGCCAGGATGCTGCTAGACATCCTCCAATGCCCAGGACAGCCCCCGCTATAAAATGATTCCCTCAAAATGTCAATAAAGCCAAGGTTGAGAAACCCCATTTTAAAGTATAAAAATGTCTTGTTCAGAGTTAAATTCTTGCTTTTTCGGAATTCTATTAACATCAGCTAGAGAAACCACACTTTTAAAAAAAAAAAAAGGTGGGAAACACCTTTGCCAATTTGCTAACTGGCTGTACAGTCTGACGTTGTCTGCTCAAGCCTCAGTGCTCTCATCTGTCAAATGGCCGGGTTGTACTAGTTGATTTCTAAGTGTCCTTCTGGCTCTGACCCTCTCCGTGATTCTAATTTTCAACAATCCTCTTTTGTGCGTAAAGCAAGAGGGGCCAGGCAGAACCAGGCTACATTCTGGATAAATAAGAGCACAATAGAATTCCTTTTGGAAATAAATCATCTTTTCATATAAAATCTTCTGAAGACCATTTCGAGAAGAGTAATAGATCTGCCAGTCCAACACCTGCAGGGTGGGTAATAATTTACTTAGCTCACTGACTTGGGGGCAGGTCCTGTTCTTGATAAATGGCCCAATTAAACATCTGTTAATCACAGCATTATCTCATCAGAAGGTGGAATACCTGCTTCTCTTAAGCAGTTTCTCAGTGAGATAACATCACAAATTCCCCAAGCAGTAAAGGGCATTTAACAGCACACGGAATCGGGGGTGGGGGGGGACGACGACAATATTCCTCTCTGGGGCTTCGGCCCCCAGCAATCGCTGGGAATATCCCCTATGCCCCATCCCAGCCCTTCCCCCATCAACCTTCCTATAACCTCGGCTCCTGAACTCTCCTGTTCGTCTGAGGCCTTGATAATAAAGCAACATCTGCAAAACCTACAAGAACTTTACTGCAGTTAATTGAGTAATTGAAGCAAGATGCAGGGAGAGGTGATCTATGGGCCTGGGTTGAGGGCCGAGAAGGGAGACAACGGATTTATTGCAAAGGCCGTGGGCGGCCTTGGGTCCAGGCCCTGGTTCACGGGAAGTTTGAGGTCATGTGGGATTAAAATATCTTTAGAAACAAATGGAATAATTTGACTGAAATATCAGGAGCGCTGTGCCAGTTTATGCCAGGAGACCAGGTGTGATTTATTTACCTTGCACCCAATACGTTTTTTTGATATCTGCCCCATTCGTCTAAATGTATAGATTATTGAGCAAATGGATAACCCTTGTCTGCGTCTGTCTGTCTGTCTCATCCTGATTGTTACATGAAGCCTGACTTTTGTGGTTCAAGATAAGTAAAGTTATGCCTTAAAGGCACGAGAGCCCCAGAAACTACCCAGGTGGTAAGCAGTGCCAAAGATATTTACAATCTAGCGGTTGTATTTTCTCGAAAAAAAAGGTTTAATAGAGCCAATATGCAATCGGTGGTAATGTCTTCTTGTAATTGAATAAATCCATAAATCTTTACATTTAAGCACAATTCACCACCTTGAAGTCATTGGGTATCATGTAATAGATTTTCTAGCCTTGCAGATGCCAGATACACACGTTATAGATACATAAAATCGCCCCCGTGAGCGCCTGGCATCAGATGTGCCTGCTGACTAGCCCGAGAACACGCCCCCAGCGCACGGAGGATTGGCCTTTGGGAAGGTTATTGCTCCTTTTGTAGTTTCTCTGCTGCTTTATTAAATCCCAAATTCCTTGCAAAACTGTTCAATTTTAATAACTCAAATCTGCATGGATCATAAAGCTGTCTAAATATACCTAGAGCCCTGAGTAAAAGACAGATCCGTGGGTGATGATGTCGCTGGACCTGATTAACCGGAACAGGTCACTGACAAGATTTTATTACAAGTGTCATTTAGATTTCTGACAGCTTTACAAGGCTTAATGGCTTTTTATTAAATACATTGTGTTCAAGGAAGCTGACAGTTGGGGATGCCTTGTAAATACAATGCAATGGAATTTCCTTAGAAGCTGGGTGAGAGAAAGCAGAAGGATGGTGGGACGTCCCTCCCTGTCCCTGGTCCTATTGCTCAGGAGGCCTGGAGTTCACTATCTCCTGAGGCTAAAGACAAATGACCCCTGGCACCACCCCGACAGCTCTCCAAACCCAGCAGGTCTGCCCCAGTTTGACCCAGAGGTTTACATGTGAAGCTCTCCAGAGAATCAAATTTCTTGGGCCAGAGTGTGACCCGCTCCAGCCACCGCACCACCCCCCCCCAACTCCTCCCCTAAGCCAGGCGTCCTCCTGGGAATCACTGAGCCTGGTCTTCCTGAAATTCACGTTCTCCATAAACCAGTTAGCTAAGTTTTGTTTGTTTCTGTCCAGCAGTTTGTTGGACCCACTTGTAGGGGAGTCGGAGGAAGGAGGGTGGACTTACCATGCTCCCCACTGCTGCCCCCAGGTGCTCGGTGCTGTGCTTGTTGCTCTCGGTAAAGTACCTCATCCAATCACATGACCACCTGGCTGAGCAGGTGCTTTTACTCCCCTTTAACAAGTGAGGAGATGCACGTCCAGAAGGATTAAACAAAAGAGGGGAGATGAGAAAGAAGCCCTGAAGTATTCACAAGCCTCACTTTGATGTGCTCTGGGGCATTTATTTCTCACCCCACTACTGGAGGAGGTGCTATTACCTGCCTTTAAGGATGAAGAAACTGAGGCTCACGTGACTTCCCCCACGCCCAGTCCACTCAGTTCAGAGGAGGGACACAGTCACTCATTACGGAAGGAATAGCCACACTCATTGGGAGTTAAAGTGCTTTACCTCCATGTCTTTTTGAATCTTTACGGCATCCCTATACATACTATGTTAGTATCATCCCCATCTCACAGGGCGGGACCTGAAGCCTTAAGAGGTTCAGTGACTCACTCAAGTTCACGTAGGCAGTCAGTGCCTGTCAGGATTCAAACGCAGGCAGGGTTCTGCCTTCCCTCGCTCGAAGCATATCAGGAAAGCATGGAAATCGTGCACATCTGTGGATTAGTTACTGCTTCCACAGCCCTTTTGCAAAGTCATCTCGTTAGATCTTCACAAGGCTGGAAGATAAAGCATCATGAACCCCATTTTACAGATTGGATAGCTGAGGCTTAAAGAGGTGAAACGTCTTGCCCGAGTCTCATGAGTTACAAACTGTGAGTCCAGGGTTGACCCCAGTTGCTCTCCTCTCCTCCGGGGCCAGGGCTTCACCATGTCCTGGCTTGCCACTCCAGCATGGGGGGCGTGCTGATGCTAAATAAATACAGCCAGGACTCTCAGGGGACAGTCTGAGCACAAAAGACCAGAGGCCAGTAGCAGCTGAGAAGCAGGACTGACCTCGATTAGCAAGCACAATCGATCCTCATTACTTGTGAATTCTGTATTCACTTCCTCAATAAAATTTATCTGTAACCCCCAAATCAGTATTCACAGGTGCTTTTGCCGTCATGTGCAGACATGCATAAAACAGTGAAAAGTGTGTCACTGGACACGCGTGTTCATCAATGTCCTTTTTGCAGTATATTTAGTGCTGTGTTTTTCATGTTTTTGTGCTATTTGTTGGTGATTTCACTGTTTAAAAAGGCCTCCTAGCATAGTACTGTCTGGTACCCTTAAGCTCGAGAAGACTGTGACGTGCCTTATGGAGAGTTAGATAAGCTTCATTCAGGCATGAGTTGCAGTGCTGGTGGCTGTGAGCTCAATGTTAGTGAATCACCTATATATATCAGCTATATATATATATATATGCACACACTATATATATATAACTATATATACACACACGTGTATGTATATATTAAATAAGGTTTCTTTAAACAGAAGCACAAATTAAACAAGATTTATACTGATCAGTTGGCAAAAATGTTGGAAGAAGTGGATCACAGGAACCTAACCCTGTATCTCCCTGAAGGGCAGTGTTTCCTCATTCGCTACTTCATTGTCTGCAGCAACTTTATAGAACATCAACTGCCACAAGTAGTAAGAATCGACTGTACTTCTGAAGTTTCTCCTGTGTGCACAGACCTCTGCATGTTGCTATTGGGGACAGAAGGAGAAACCCAGCCCTTTTCTCCCAGGACTCATCATCGCAAGGAGAGAAGCCTGAAGATCGCGACTGTCTGAACCAGCCTGAGATCCAGGACGGAACCCTTGTGCGCGTGCGTAGCAGAACCTCTCAGGTAGCGCTGTCCATAGAGAAAGGGCAAGAGCCACGGAGGTCATTATACATTTTCTAGTAGCCACACTTACAAAAAGTTCAAAGAAACAGGCAAACTTCCTTTTAATAATACATTTTATTTAACCCAATATGTGTAAAATATCATTTCAACATATAATCAGTATAAAAATATTAATGAAGTGTTTTGCATTCTCCTTTTTGCCCTAAGTCTTTAAGTCCAGGGTATGTTTGACACTCACGATACATCTCACTTAGGACAAGCCACACTGCAAGTGCTCGGCAGCCACGTGGGACAGTGGCTGCTGTTTGGACATGGGTCTAAAAGGATCTGCCCACAGTAGGTATTCAGCAAACCCGTTTCGTGACAGCTTGAAGTTGGGAGAAGTGGTTGTGGATGCAGCTTTGTATAGGGGACCTTGCGGGGTCACTTGACCTCTCCAAGCATTGGGTATCCATAAAAGGGGGTGAGGATAACACCCTCCATCCTCCCTGAGGGAGGATAAAATGAGACAGCGTTGTATAGTGAGACCTTGGTAAACAATGGCTACCACTATTACTATGTTTCTATTATTGTTGATGGCAAACCCAGCGGTCTATGTGCAGCCAGCTGCTAAGATGGCTGCAGATCCACGGGGTGCTCTGGGCAACCCCCCCGCCACCAAATCCTACATATTTAACAGTGCACAAGAAAGTGGAAGCACATGTTTGCTGTTTCAGACCGAAGCAGCCAAACCGGAAACTCAGTAATATTCCAGGAGCCACCTCCAGAGAGAATCAGGGGTTAGTCAGGAAATTACTCCCATTTAACATGGGCTGCGTCTCCGGGGACCCTGCTGTGTCCCCCTGCTTGGCAGCCATGCCACCAGGCTGGGTTTCATCATTTCTGAAGCCAGGTTTTGCTTAGAGTTCGAAAGAAGAGCCAAGTGGGCAAAAGGATTTTCTTCCGTTCCCGTTGTCCCACAGCCTGCAGGCGCAGAGCAAGGCTACCAGGGGCTCTCCTTGTAATCTGCTCACCATTTCTGATCTCGGGGGCTCGGTTGTGCAGTGTTATGTGAGGGCCAGGTTTCTCAAACCCCAACTGTGCTTGGACTCCACTTAAAGGAAAAAAATAACTCAGAGATTCTGGAGAATTTGTCTTGAACCCCAGTCTGAGACACAGCCAAATGAAAGGCTTATTCTACAATAGAGCAAATTATCATTGCAACAGAGAACATGTGTTTAGATGTCTTGTTAAAGAATTGTTAAACAATTATTTTTATATTTTTGAGATAAAGTATGATTTTTAAAAGTTTTTATGGGACTTCGGGCTTTCCCAAGACTGTGTATAAACAGTTTGAAAGTCACTGCATTAGGAAGAACGGCAATATGGGGGTTATTTGGGAAAGGCCAGGCCAACCTGGAGGGATGGCCCATGATACCCTTTCCCATCCATCATGTCACCTCTCAGCCTCAGGGAATGGACACCTGGCTTGGGCCCCCGTGCCCACTCCCAGCGTTTGTGCGGCAACTTGGACCTAATTCCCACAACACTAAACCTACCTCCTTCGCTTGGCAAGCCAGCACCTGTCCTCTTTTCTTCTGGGGGCAGGGAGAGTTTTTGTGTTCATCTTATTTTTCCCCTATGATAACTGCCTCCTTTGGATAAAAATCTCAATGGTAGTAGGTTAAATTTCAAACTGGGATATTTTGGAAATATCCTTTGTACTGAGGTCAGAAGGTAGGCACTGCTTTTATGAATAACAAGATCCATCTAAAATGATGGCAATCTGCTTACCAACACATTTTTACACATCTTCTAAAATGGACCCCATCTGCCCAATCCTTCCCCTTTGCATGAGGCCCCACCCCCAGACACCCCTCAGAATGAGTCAGAAGTAAGTAAGCACCAACTCCACTGCTGAGATTTTAGACGTCATGTTGAAGCCGCGCACCTCGATGTCTGGCTTAGGAAAATGTGGATCATATCAGCCATCAGGGGGTGGCCAGGAGGAGTAAGTGAAGTAACCAAGGTGCCTATCAGAGGGCCTGACACAGAATAGAGGCTAAGTCCTCCCGCTTCACCACTAGAACTCACTATAAAACCAGAAGGGGGTCCTCTCTCCTTCTGGCCACCCCCAGGGCAAAGCAGTCTATTTGGATAAGACATCATCCAAAAGGATGCTGTCAACTTTTCAGAGATGGTATCGGGCTGCTCTGATTTGTGGCAGCTAAGTGATAAGTGGTACTCTTCCGCATTTCTCTCAGCTTCTCTGGGGTCAACATTTACCACCAGCTCTAATGCGGCAGCGCGCTGTCCCGCGCACCATCCCTACAGCCACAGGAATCCCTGTAGAGCTGACAGTGGCAGCAGAGATGCAGTGCACTGCATCTCCAGACTCAGTGGGCTCCTCCCGTTCACCAGGCCACTGAGTGCAGGAGAAGTGGCTAGAGGGTGGGCCAGGTGAGGCAAACCTCTCCTCTCCTCTGGCTGTTTCATCTGCAGGCAGTGCTGCATCCAGCGCCTCAAAAAAGCTAGATTAAGTGGCTTCATCTAAGTGAGCAGCAACGTCAGAATGAAGGGATGTTGTGCGGGAATCAGAAATGTGCTTCCCAAGCTGGCGGACGGTGCCTTCCTGTTCAACAGTCTGGTTAAGGGAGCAGCCGGAAAAGATTGGATCACATGCCCCCACCCCAAGCCCTTAATGCTCTGACCCTGTCAGGCTTTGACAATTTTCCACTCTTCCATGTATCAGCCGTGTGACCTTGCACTGATGATTTACTCTCTCTGAGCCTCAATTTTCCCATCAGTGAATATGGACATAATGATGCCCACTTCTCAGGGATGGGGGAATTAAATGAGCTAACACGTGAAAACACGCAACAGAGCCGGCACATAGTAAGTGTTCAATTAATTAAAAAATAATAATGATTGATAGATGATGGACACATTTAACACCTGTTTTTGAAAGAAAGTGCTGAGAGTCTCGTTGGGTATGGTCAGTACCTCTGCCAACCTCACCACACACTATGAGGGAAAAAAATAATCTCCAACACTCAGGCCAAGACACCTTGATGCTTGGCAAAAGTTCTTTGCCACCCAGGGCCACCCGCCATGGCAACCTGCTTGTGTGCTGAACCTGCACTGCTGTCCATGGCTGCCTCTTGCAGCTGGACTGGCTCTTGCCTGATGTGTGTCTAGAGTCCATGGTATTCTTTCCTCAATTTTCAGTCCTCAAAGTTATCCAACAGTCTAGTTAAATCTTACTAGACTTGAAAAGAGAGCACCCCTTCCCCATCTGCCTCTGAGCCCTCCCTTCCCTGTAACTGTATATACTTCCCTGAGAGTTTCCACCTCTGAATAGGGGCTCAGGCTCAGACAGATGCCAAAGGGGCCCTGCCTTTAGTGGTCTTGGGGAGGCTCTGTCGTCTCCAAGAGTCAGGTCTCCTGGCAGGATCACCCTTCTAATCCCTAGCAACACATCTGCCCAAGTTAGGCTTTACTTAACCCCAAATGCCCACTTGGCAGCCCCCCTTCTAATGGCAGACTCCTCCCGGGTCTCCCCACTCCCATTCCCACTCCTCTGCACTCCTGTCTCCACACTTGACGCTCTAGAATATAAATCTACTGTGTTTACCCACCCTTTCTTAAAATCAATCAATTGCTTCCATTACCCTCGGCTGAAATTCCAAACTCCTTCCCAGGGTTTACGAGGCTCTTCTGAGCTCGCCTTTGCTTTTCTGCCCATCGCCCAGCTAACTCCTACCCCAGCTTCAGGTCTCAGCTCACGTGTCACCTCCTCTGGGAAGTCTTCCCTGATGCACCTCTCAAAGCTCCCACAGCTGTCTGTTCTTCCCCACCCAAGCGTGTATCGAACACTGTGTGCTGAAACCCTGTATCTCCAACTGTCTGAAATGACTCACTCCTCTCTGCTTCCCAGTGCCTAGTGCAATGCTGAAAACTGAGCAGAATTAATGAGTTGATCGATCTGTGATGACTCCTTCTGGAGACTCTACTCAAGGCTCTCTCAGCATTGGGACCAGCAGCTCAGACCTCCCCCAAGGCACCGGGAGACATCAAACTCGGAGGCCTGTGGCCCAGCAGAGGTCTGTGGTTTTACTGCTAATGGAAATTGGCCTGGCAGATCAAAGGCAACAGCCCCTATAGTCTAGATTGCCAGCAGCCAGCACTATCAAAATATCAGTGGAATTGGTAATTCAAAATTAAGTAGGTTAATGATTGACATCGATTTGTAAAACCTGGCCCACCAACTCTCTTCTTGCAAACGGGGCCTTTCCTTTTCTGCGTTGGCTGGGAGCATGGAGCTTCCCAAAGGGGAGTTCATTTAGCTTTAACCATGCCCTGCCCCCATCCCTCCTGGATTTTAAAGGGTCCTTGTTCTCAAAACTCTGCACCATTCCTGTGAGATGTCTTAGAAAGCCTTAGCACCTGAGATCCCCTTTCAGAAATAAAAAGTCACAAATTTGAAGCAAGGGGGAAAAGCCTGGTGCAACTTTGCACCTGTAGCACATGAGTCACTTGATTAAGGAAATCAGGTTCAAAATCAAGTTCATGATCCTCTCTGTGCGGGGGGTGGGGGGGGTCAGTGGGGGGGCATGCGGAGGGTGAGAAATACCTTCCAAACCGTTCTGAGCCGTGGGCATTTGGGAAAATGACTTTCCCCCATGGGTGCTTTAGTGTGCTGGTCAGAGGAAGATGCATATAAGCAAACAACCCCAGAGGATTTCAAAGCCACCCTACCACAAGGAATGCAGGGCTGGCTCCCTCACCTTTGTTGGGAAACCAGGGAGGATATTGGGGGCCTCAGAACAAGGGGAGGTCCCACCATGTCAGATAAGGGAGACCCAGCTAGGAGCAACCTACACGCAAAGCCTCCAGTGGACATGGACTTGTAAATGCTCTGAGAAAAATATCTTTTGTGAAGGTGTCTAACCCTGCTGCGGTCCTGCTGGGCCTCTGTACACAGCCCGAGTCCAGATAAGGCACAGATTGCCCAGTCTGGTCCATCCCCTCCGTCTGGCCTGTCCAGCTGCATGATTCCGAGAAGTCTAACCTGGGCTCAGGTTGCCTCTGGCACCTGAGAGGAAAGGACAAGGGCAGCCCGGGGATCCCACCTTGACTCCTCTGTTTCTTCTGTAAAACCGGGACAGTCACCCCTTGAGGGTTGAGGATCCAATGTGAGATCACTCACCTAGAACAGGTGGCCGATTCCCTGGCACCACGCCCTCTCCCAGCTCTTCTGAGAGCAAGGGGCATTAGTTCTCAATGACTGTGACTCACACCATCACCCCGGGTCACTCTGGAAATTCTTTTTCCTGCATTTCTGGAAAAGAGACAGAAGAGCTGGAAAGAGAACGAAGGTGGCCGCTGTGTCATTGAGTCTCAGGCCGGGGAGACAGGAGGACCGGTTGGGATGCTCCCTTTCCACTGCCCACTCGCCGGGCTCCTGCCTGGGGGTGGGTCGAGTGGATGTGGAGGGGGGTTTGGGGGCCGAGGAAGACCACCTCCAGCCAGCCCTCTCCTGTCCTTTCGCCCAACGTTCCTTCAAGTTTGTTATGAGCGAGAGATCCTGGGCTGCATATTAATAAAACAATGGAATTTTTATTTCTTTTTCTCATAAATTACATAATTCAAACCTTAAAACACCTTTAATGAACAGGGACTGGGCATGTGACACTTAATAAAACTGGGCTTAGGTCAGTTTCTGCTTGACAGGCTACCAGCCGAGAATGTACCTTCCAGAGTAAATGATTAAGAGGCGGGGATCTTTCCTGGGCTCTACGATTAAACACTTCAAAGGTTTCCAAAGTCAGATAAAATGAAAAGCAAATGTGTTTCACTGCCTCTCAAATGCCTCAAATGTTTTAGCAGGTGCAAGCAATGAAACCTTCCATGGTGACAGCATTTTAGGGTCTGCAAAGTGCACTCGGCTGAATTCTGGGAATTCTGGACAGGCTTCATAAAAATTCATGATTTCCAACGAGGAGAGGTGTTCGTCTTCAGAGCCCATCTACGTATGTGGCAGAGAAGGAAAATGTCTCAGGGTCCTCCAGGTCATGGGTCAACTTAACCCTTTCTGTTCCAGGAGAGAAGCGTGCACAGAGCACTAGAGGATCCCGGGAGGGTCAGCCTTGTGCTGGCAAAACAGGGGGGCAAATCTTTGGTTGGTCTAGACTTTCCGAAGGCACATCAATGGTCAGCTCAAATCCAAGTCCTCTTTTTCTGCACACGAGTACATTTTTCTCATCTCGGGATGCATCAGATACTACGGGAGTCAGCAGACTTAGTACATAGAGATGGCGTGATTTTGTGCAAATTATTTAACCTCTCTGTACCCCAGTTTCCTCATCTGTAAGATGCGGGTAACCGTAGCACCTACCTCACAGGGATTTTGTGAGGATTAAATGGGTAAACGTCATAGACTCTCTTAGATCACATAGCAGAATTCGATACATGTTCTCCATCCTTATTGTCCCGTTAGGAAAAATGAATATGAAAAGTTAGCATTCTACAGCCTGGCCATTTGATTTTTTTTCATTTAAAATTTTCTGTAACTTAGCTTTATAAGTCAGAGTAATCTCTCACATAGACATATACTATTTTATAGTTTACAAAGGATGTTCTGGGACGTTACCTCATTCCAACCTCTCAACAGTAAAGTTGGCAAGGCAGGGATGGTCATCCAAGGACGAGCAATGTGTTTCCAGCTCTGCTGTGGCTCTCTTGCACGGAGTTGGACCCATCATTTGGACTGCCATGCCTCAGGGGCACCCATCTGTGAAATGGGTACAGAGAGGTTCCCTCTGAATCATAGCACATACCGTACTCAGGAACTGGCACCACCACCATCTGCTGAGTTATCAGGGCTACCGAACCCACTCTCATTCTACATTTTTTCTTATTCATGAAGGAATTCAAGTGCTTTTACATATTATCTCAGTAATCCTGCAAGCGCTTGTTTATGAGACCTCAACTTTTATCCTTTCCTTTCATAATGAGGAGGGCGATGAAATGGCATTCCAAGAGTCAATGGAGGAGAACACTTTAGTTCTTTGCTCAGGGAATAGCTGAGCAGTGATTGTTATCAGAGAACATTCTCCTGAGTTCCCAGCACTACAGAATTTACTCAACACCCAGGACTCAGTGCATATCTCTGAAAGATTTTGCAGATGCATCTCATAGACCTTGCCCACAGGGCAGGTACTCCGCACCGAACACGGTTATAAGCTCTCACTAACGAGCCACCCAACCCCCTCCTGCTCTACCACCCTCCACCCCCATCCCAACCAGCCAGTCAGCACAGTCAGAGATTCCCTTCAACAAAATCATGGTTATTGGTTGGCTCAGACATCCCTCCTCGCCTCCCACTCAAAGCATGTTGGACTCTGCTCTCTGCACACAGCACCCATCAACTATGCATTTATACCTTTCTGATCATCCTATTTAAGGACATAATTTTAAGATGTATATGAAGAGATAGTTACCAGGATGGTCTTCAAGCATTATTTATAATATTGGAAAACGCAAAACATCTTAAGTGTCCAGCATTAATAAAATTTGGAGCATCCATCCTAGTTCTGCTGAAGAATTTGGCAGGCATTTTAAACATGGCTGACAGTGATGTGAAAGTAAGATCATCACGTACAGGTCGTGCTAAGCTACAAATAAGCATATACGGTAATGCTCCGGGTCTAGAATGATCCCCTGTTTACAAGAAGGACAAATTCTATATATAAATACTAAAAGATATAAATGCCTATTTTAAAAAGCCTATGAGGGCGTGCATGAGTTGGTTTATAATGTTTACTGCTCAGTCTTATGATTTCAATTTTTAAACATTCTTCTTCAATTTTTATTCTCAGTACTGTGATTTCAAATTTTGTTCAATTTTCTTTCTTTGGTCACTTCATATTTTCTGATTTCTCTATAAGGAACATGATTTCTTTTGCTATATTTTTAAATGTTCTTTTTAATTTAAAAAAATATTTAGAGTTTCACAGCTGAGAGTGGCTTTAGAATGCATCTAGTCTAATGGCCTTAGTTTCCAGGTGGGTAAACCGAGGCCCAGAGAGGTGTGGTGCCTCCACAAAGGTCCTCAAAGCTATTTGCTGGCAAAGCCAGTTTCTCTAACTTATCCCCAATCTTTCCACGACGTCCTGTGATGTCTCAGAGATATTTATAAACATGGAGGGACTGTTGCCACGAAGTCAACTGCATGGAACCCCTTTTCCTCTCAGTGAAACTCAGCATCCCTTGATTGGCTCAAAAGTAAATGTGCCCCTTACTGCGTCTGTCCGCACACCTTTCCCCCGGGTTGTAACAGCAATGGCGCACATCACAATGTACGTGCCAGGACACCCGGTGAACATTACACCAGACATCAGTACATTATTCTTGTCCAAGCGTCCACTGTGTATGCAGGACGAGTGGGAGACAGCACCCCGCCCTCGGCCTGCCCCACCCTTGGCTCATCCTTGTCCGGCTACATGGTTAATAAACAACACGGCCAAATGAATAGGTGGAGGTTCTATCAGCCGGCTTCAAACAAAGATTTCATTTTCTAAACCACCTTAAGCGTCTGTGGTTTTTCCTTCTCATCCATCATGACTCATTCATGTGTTGAGGCTAAAATGTATGGCTGCTTGTTCTGCTCAATTGCATGATTTTTCCATCAAGGAAAAGAAACTAAGTGAAGCTGAATCTCCCAGGGAGGCCATAGCAGTAGGTATGGGAAGGAGAGGAAGGCTGGGTCGTAGCCGAGCACCTGCCACGGCCTCCGGGAGCAAGTGCAAACTGGAGCCTTACTAGGACCTGGTGCTTGCACCTTCCCAAACGTTCTCCCACATCCTCCTTGTGGGTGTCCCCAGTGGCCTGGCTCTCAGCACCAGACAAGCTGGGTTCCTTTGCAGATGGGGAGACTAAGAAATGTGCCGAAAAGCTGGGGAAATATCCAAGATCACAAGGCTAGTGAGAGGTCCCTGCCCCTACTTCAGTGCTTTTTCTCCCATACAAGGCTCAGGGAGAATGTGAGTAGCTGGGGGCCCCATTGCTCTATCTATAAAAGGCAGAAGGAACACTTTCAACCATTTAGGAATGAGGGTAGAGAATTAGACCACGGAAAATGTCCCAACCTCAGAAGCTCCTAGCTTGGGGCTTACATCACATGCATCATTTGTTTTCCTTCCCTAGAACTTTTCCTTTTAAACCTTAAATCATGTCAAAGTCTCAGAATTTTCACTCCTGGGAATCTATTCCATAGAAGTAAAAGCACAATTACCTAAAGATATGGATCTGCGTGTAAACACATAAGGATGTTTAGCGCAACATTACAGTGGCCAAAAATAAAATTAAAAATTAAATGAATTCCCATCAATAGAAGAATGGCCAAATAAATCAGGCTTATGCCCACTATAAGTGAACGAGAATTTCATTATCAGATTTGGGGGCTGGGGACGGATTTCCGTAACATGATGAGTGAGAAAAGCAAGAGCAGTGGTGCATTTAATTGATGTATCATCTTATACATGTGTTTATATTTGTTTATCTGTGTATGATTCCGTGAGCACTGAAAGAGGATATAGAAGGACAGAAAACAGGATACTAGCATGCGTTGGAGGTGGGAGGTGGGGGAATAGTGGAGGGAAGCAAGTTAAAAAAAAAAAAACCTGCCCTCAAAATCAGCATATTAATAAAATCTTAAATATGCAAATTATGTGTGTGGGGGTGTTTAGAAAATTGTAAAAAAGAGATTGAGGTAGATTCAGATTCACTGACTTATAGAGCCCTTAAGAATTCAAAGCAAGATAGGCTGAGAGATATTTATTAAGTAAGATTCCATTCCCATGAAAACGACAAATAAAGCTCCTAGGTATGTGCATATGTGTTAGGAGGAGGGGCCTGCTTGGGGAGGCCTCAGGCCCCTGAACACTGGACACTCAGGAGAGGGCTGCGATGGGCCCTGTGATAGAGACAGCTTTTCTTTCTGTAGTTTATTCTTGTCTCATGAAATTCTTTCAGAAACTTTTTACTTTTGCATCCTAAAATGTATCAAATTACTGATGCTTTCAATGTTCCAACATACTTATTATTTGGTGACTTGAAGTGAAATATTAAGTGATTCTCCGTTACCAGACAGGTGGCGTTCTGAGCTGAGGGCTGTCGCTGAGTGAGGGGAAGGCCCCGGACAGGCACTTTCTCGGGGTCCGGGGCCAGGCAGCTGGGACCTCCCCTCCCTGGTCACCCGGTTGAAGGGCTGTAGTGTCTCCTGTCAGAGGCTCAGGGTGGCCTGGACGCAGCGCTGGTGGAAGCACATTCCCCACACGGACCAGGGGTCCTTTGATAGCCAGACAAGGCTGGGGTGACCCGACCACCATCTGGCCACCTAGAAGCAGGCTTTGAGGCTGTGTGGAAGGCCCAGTCTGGGGGATCATTTCTGAGGAGGCAGAAGTGGGGTCCTGAGGGAGGGGCTTGTCTCATCTTGTGGGATTTTGGTCTCTGTCCGTCAGCCCAGGTTGTTGTAATTGTGTTGTGTACTGAGCGGGTGAGAAAATGGGCACAGTAAAGAGCTGATGATAATTTAATTTCGGGGAAGTTTTCACATGGAAGAAAAAGTGTGAGGTAGAATTCTCCAGACTCAACCCTAACAGACATGGGAAAGGAGGAGGGCATCAGGGAGGAAGGGGCCAAGCCTTCCCAGGACTACTGAGGAAATTGGTTGTGGTCATTAGCTCAGGTGGGGGCTGAACGTCCACCCAGGCCCAGGAAGCCGCATGGCAGCCCCTCCAGCCGGCCCCACCCACCGGGCACAGTCTGCCCCCTTCCCTGCAGAGTTTTCTCCGGGGCACATACCACCTCCCACATGCTCTGTGTTTACTTGTTTATGGTCAAGTGTCCTTATCTAAACTGGAAGCTCCCCGAGGTCATGGGTTTCATCTGTTTTGTTCATTTGTTCTTCATTCTCATGACCTAGAAAGTGCACGTGGAGCTGACCAACGGTTACAAATTAAATGAACACATAAACGGTGAATGAGTGAAGACCAGAGATTCAGTGAAAAACTGAAAATGTAACTCTTCAACAATGGGAACAGGGAAGTAAATAAAATGTAGTACATCCACTGGAAGGGATATTATAAAGTTAACAGACACACTTTGGCTCACGAAATGTACCCCCAGCTGTTCACAGTCGTTATCCCTGTGGGTAGTTTATGGGAAGGGCCATGCCTTCCCTTTTTCCTATTAGGTAATTAATTCCGAAATACTTAAATTTTATATTACTTTGTATTTCATTTGTAGACAAAACAAGAAAAATACATTATTCAATGTGGGGAAAAGTTTGAAGGTTTTTGTAATGACATCGACAAATAATTTTGAATCAGGGTTAAGCTAAAAACAAATCAAACTACAAACCTTTAGATGGAATAATTCTATAGATTTATGTGTCCAGAAAAGAAAGAAGTGTAACGGTGATTATCTCAATTTTTTTCTTCTGCTTTGTACTTTTCTGTTTTTCACAATTACTTAACAGTAAGCATATAGTCAGAAAAAAAAACTTTAAAAATACAAATTTAACGTAGCTATATTTCACTATAAGAAATGTGATTATGTAGAAATATAAGATGGGAAACAAGAAAAGTTTAATTTTTAAAAAAAAGTCAGATCAGAATGAGACTTGGTTCTGTGGTGAAGGCTGTACCTACTGTTCAGAAAACAGAGATGTCTGCTTGGTTCTTAAAGGTTCTCAGGAAGAGACAGATTCTACACCCTCAGTCGGGGGAATCATCTCTGTGATAAATCACCTTTACTTCAAGTCAGCCTTCCTCAGGTCTAACTTAATTCCCTCCTGTTTCAAAAGAAAGCCCATCATTATTCTCCATGGAAATAAGACTGGTGATGTGCAGACTTGAAAGTGGGGAGCCATTAAGCTGTCCCCACCTGTCCCCATCCCGGCCCTCTGTCCCTTCTCCCCTCCAAATGCTCAATACTTTTAGCTCCTTTAATCCTGCCTTTCAACACTCCCAAGTGACTGTTGCCTCCCCCGGCCTCTTTCCAGGATGCCTGCATCATTCTCCAAACAGGGTGCCTAAAACAGAACTCAGGCGTGGACTTGGCTGAAGCTAAAATGGCGAAGCAGTTTACTTCATGGGTCTTGCAAAGCCCCCTGCTATTGATTTGTTCCCATGTCACCGGCTTAAAAGAGAACAGCACTTCACTGAAGTAGGACCGCTGCCAGCGTCTCCAGGCAGCCTGGCATTGGGGACCTGCCCCGGTGCCCCCCTCATTAGCTAGGCCTCCCAGCTCTGATTCCCGTGTCCCTCTGCCTTCTGGGGTTCAGGATGGCTGCATCCACCCGTCCCTCTCTCTCACTGCCACTTACCGCAGTCATCAGCCACTAACTCTGCCCCAGGAGAAGAACTGGCCCTAGGCTGGGTGGCAGTTTTAAGTAGCGTCTCCAGAGGTGCCACCCTGCTGGCCCAGGACGGTCAGAAACACGGGGGCAGCTGTACCAGCACTGCCACTCCCCTGGACAGGACTGTCACTGACACTGACAGTCAAACACTCAGCCTCTGTGAATGGGCCAGGGCACCCCATTCAAATGCAGAGAAGCATATCTGGGAATGGTCAGTCTGAACCACACACACACATACACACACACACACACACACATACACACACACACACACGTACACGGCTTGTTGTTGCATTCAAAAACAAATTTAAAACACATTTATGGAGTTAACAGACTGTGAGAGGTTTTCTTTTAATACAGTCAAATTAATTTGTAAAGATTTCAAGATGTTTCAAGATGTTAACAAATGACCAAGGAGACTGTTTCGTAATTGATTTAAAAAATTCATTAGGTACACAATGAGACTTTCTTATTAACTTACTTTAGCTGCCAGTTGAGCCTTTTTTGCACTTGAGCGGATCCAGGAAGAGGAATTCCTGTGGTCACCTGGGTTTGAGCCTCACCCCGGGACCCCACCTTTTGCTTCAAGGCTTTGGGTCGGGACATTGACCTAGGGATCAGGTTGAGTTGCCTTTCATGCCAGGGTAGTGGGGGGCAGGGGGGCTTCAGGAGACTCAGAGAGTCCTGTAGGTGCCACGTGGGCCCGTCTCAACTTCCCCAGAGGATCCTTCCTGGGCAGTTGGCAAATGTCAGGATGAGGCACCCACACTCCCAAAGCCCACCTCTCCTCTGGATGGGTTCAGGACTGTCCTCAGCCTCCAGCCTATCCCAAAATATCTCCGTGACGGTACCCTTTCAACCACCCATCCATCCATCTGTGCATTTGTTCATCTAATATGCCAGGCCCTTTGCTGGATACTGGAAATTTTACTCCCCGTTTCTCTCTTTTCACTTGTTTCTTTCCCAAGCAGGGAAAAGAAGCAGGAGCCCAGGGGTCTCAGTAGAAAATTGTCCAGCTGCCGGCTGGGGGATGGTGACTGCCTGGTCCTTTGGAAGAAAATTCTGGGAGACAAATCTGTCGGCTTCTTTGAAGTCCTGGGCATGGAGCCCCCATTGCCCATCACTCTACCCCTGACCACCACATTTCTTTACTTTTTCTTTCACAGCACTTATCCTGGACATGTTCTACATGTATTTGATTTCTCATTTATCGTCTCTCTCCACCCACCAAAATGCTACATACATGTAGGGATTTTCTTTCATTCACTGTAATTTCCCTAGTGGCCACATCAGCACCTGGCACATGGATGACACTCAGAATATTTGTTTTGGGTGGATGGATAGGTGGATAGAAGGATGGATAACAGTCATGGTTCCTGCCCTTGTGGTTTTTGGTTTTGTGAAGGAGACCATGAATTAAAGTATCATGAAAACCAATGTAAAATTGCAATTATGTCAAATGTCACAAAGAAGATGTACCCAGCGTCAGTGAAGAATTTCACAAAAGGCTTTGGCCTGATCTGGGGGGTCCCACTCTGAGGAAGTGGAGTGAGGAAGATCAGGTAGTTAGGAGGAATCCACTAGAAGATATAAACTGTATGGTTTTGAGTTGTGTAAACCTTGCCTCCCATTTCTCCCTCTCTGCTTATTTCTCTCTGAGGAGGAGGTCACGAACAGGAAGCCAGGCTTCTCAGGAGGAAGTGGGCTGTCGGCTGGTGGCTGTGACCCCCAGAGAAGAGAAGGGAGCTCAGGCTTCCTCCCCCCCACTTCCTCCCATTCATTACACAGAGATGATGCACCACAGTGGGGTCACAAACAAGATCGAAAATGTAACTTTAGCCAAATGATGTCAGCTGGGGAGGGGATTCTTTCGAGACTTAAACAGACCTAGGGATCAGCTGAGTCTCCCCATCTTCTCCTGGTGCCCTTTCAGTGCAGCCTGGAAGAGAGAGGAGCCCTCAAACTTGGGTCAGCTCCCTCGGTTCAAATCCTTGCTCTGCCACTTCCCCTCGTGGGACCTTGGGATACTTCACCCCCTCAGCCTCAGTTTTATCATCAGTGGAATGTAAATGATGGCGTAAAAGTATTTTCTAACACAAGCCAGTAAAACCTCAATAAATATTTACTGTTTATGATTAGTGGTCAATGACCCTCACCAAAAAAAAAAAAAAGTGGACAATCCCACTGGTGCCCATTGAAATGCCCTTGTCCATTCACTCAGAAAATATAACTCTTGTGTTTTTGTTTTTTTTTTTGAGTCACACAACACTGTGAATGTACTTAGTGCCACTGAACTATACAGTTAAATATGGTTAAAATAGTATGTTTTATATTATGTGACTTTTACCACAATAAAAAAATTTTTAAAAAACGTAGTTTTGTAGTTTAGTTATATTATCCCTTGTGAGAAGTGTTGCTGTCAATCCAACATCGATTCAGTAAGTTAAGGAAACTCATTTGTCATATTAAAAACTGAGCACTTGAAGTACTGATGCTCAGTACTCACTCTGCATACCATTTAGTGCAGTAAGTTATACTTTACTTTCACTCTTGATAACACTTGTCATTCTGGTTGTAATTTTCAGTCACTATTTTAAATATATATATATATGTTATAAATATTAAAAAATATAACTATTGGGTGTTTGCTATGTTCCAGCACTATGCTGGACACAGCGAGGCCACAAAGGTGAATCTGGTGTGAGTCCTGCCTCCAGACGTGAGGGAGATTCGTGGGCATCATGGGCAGAACAGATAGTTCTACTGGGGACAAAAAGAGAGTTCAGAGAGAGTTTTAGAAGAGGGCAAGGGTACTTTAGCAGAGGGAATCCTGGAGGGCTTCTTGGAGGAGGTGAATCACAACTTACCTACTTTAGTCCCCAAAGCAGCATCTTTTCCTAGCCTTTAATGGTCTGCACTTGGAGCTGCATCCTCAGTGCTATGTGACCTCATCTCCTAAGCTCTTCTCAGAACACAAATTGGAAGAAGGGATAGTAATGCAGCTGGTGGACTCTGTAGCAGATGCTTTCTGAGTCCTATGTCACAGCCCCTCAGGCTGTGTCTGATACCAACTCTGATTTCACCAAAAGCAGCGGGCAGTTCTGTGCCAGCTAGCAGAGTGCTCTCCAGGGCATGCTGAGCGTCTCCACCTTTTCAGCTTTGGAAGCTTCTCCAAAGTCAAGGGGTCCTGTTGAGCCCACCTGCAGGTGCAGTGTGGAATTGTGGAAGAGCAAGCATCACTGGGCCATGGGCGGGTCCTGTGGATGAGTGTTCCAGAGTCTTGCCCCATGGCCAGAAAATTCTAGAAGGCAGGCAGAGGGCTCCAAGGGTCAGGCAGTTGAGCTCTCATTGCTCTACAACAGTGACATCAATAACATACCTTCCTGTTGGCTTTTTCTCCTTCCCTGTTTCACTTTCCCCCACCCTCACTTGTGCTTCTTAGGAAGTACCCATGATGTTTATTTCACATCATCATCATAATATTGTAATTTGTACCATGGTATTGTAATTTGTACAATGCTGTCACAACAAAAACACACCAAAATCTCAGTGGCTGAGCACAAGTGTTTATTTTTAGGTCCTACTTCATGTCCGTCTGGGTTGGCGGGGGTCTGTTGTGTGTTCCTACCTCAGGAGACCAGCAGAGCCTCCACTGAGGAACCTATCTGGTCTGCAGCAGAGGGCAGGTGGCAAAGCCAACATCCTTCCTCAAGCCTCTGCCAGGAAGTGACCCACATCACTTCTGTCCACATCCCACTGGCCAAAGCAGGTCACTTGTTCATGCCCAACTTCAACAAGGAGGAAAACACCACCAACCTTGTGCTCAGAAGGAAGAAAACGGGTCTGCAGGTAAGTAGCCCTAATGATCATCTTGTTCTTCTCCCTGAAAAGCCAGCTTTGTGCCCAGTGCTGGGCTAGAAGCCTTGGATGTTGGGGTGGCAGGGAGGACCGTGGCAGAGCAGGAGACAGGGTATAAAGAAGACCCAGGCTCTGTCCTCAGGGATCCCAGAGCCGCTTCCTCTTTCCTGCCTCCTGGCCCTCGTGCCCGCTGCTCCCTCTGCCTGGACCTCTCTCCTCGCCCACTGGGGGCCCAGCTTGAATTCTTCTGCAGGTCTCAAACCAAATCTTACATTCTCAGAGATCTCTCAGTCGCCTTCCCCTCCACAAGTCTCCAGAGACCCCCTTTGACTCTCTTAACCCTCTCCATCATAGGAAAACCCTCTTTTCCATCATAGGACTCATCACATTTGTAATTATACATTTATTTTTCTGTAGGATTTTTTTTTTGGTAGGTCCCCCCTTTAGACTATAAGCTCCATAAAAGCTCTCGAGACCACATCTTTGTTTTCACGGCTGTATCCTCAGCAAAGCACTGCACACATAGTAATAGATGCTCAGTAAATATTTACCAAAAGAATTCACTTTTGAGGGAGGCGAGAAAGACATGAAATGACCAGAAAAGAATTTAAGGGAATATAATAATCCTCCTATATTTGTATCACGCTTTTCATTTACATGACTTTTGCCCAACACAAAGGTAGGTGTGAAAACTCTATGGAAACTAGAGATCTCCATGCAAACGGGTAACTATCCTTTCTATGGTTCCGCTTACTCCCCAGCATCCCTGATACCAGGACAAGGATTTTATCCTCATCTTACAGATGAGGCGTCTCAGAGAGGGGCAGTTACCTGCTGTATGTCACTGTATGTATGACCTGCATACATACTATCCAGCAGGTCGTACATACGAGTCATTCTGACTTGAGATCCTAAGCTTTGCTTTCTCCGTAATCCTTCCAAGCACACGCTCTCACCAAATGCTTAGAGAAACCTTGCGGGTTGGTTCATTGTGACCACCGTTAAGTTTGAGTCCAAAGATTAAGCTGAATGGCTAAGGAGACTTGCAAATGAATTGAGTTCATGATCTTGGTTGATTTTTTTTTCAGCAGACTCTTCCATTTCTTCCTCCAGAAAAAAAACACATGTTTAGCAAAGGGCCCGGTGTCTCCGGAAGGGAAGGCCCTGAACGCCTTTAGGCTTCTCCCTGCCAGCCCTGGCTTCTGGTTCTATTGTCACTGTGGAATTTTGGCAGTATTGCGTCTTTGCCACAGCTGACCAAGTCAAGCTCACCTTGCCGGTGGCTTTAAGGATCTGAGGAAGAGCACGTGGGAGGCGGGTATGGCAACCCTGCACTTGAGGAATTCCCGGCCCTGCTGGAGACAGAAAGCTCCTATAACTGCAGAGTCGGCCCCAGGCGATGCTCAGAGCCCTGTGACGCTGACAGAGGAAGAAGCTTGCATCACACTGGAGCCTTCAGAGGGGCCGCCCCAGGAGGGCCAGCAACAGAAACTCAGCTCAAAATGGCTTAAAGGGGGATACAAGGGAAATTCTAGCTCACGTCACTGAAAAATCACTGGGTAAGTCTGGATCCAGCTCCTCAAGAATCTGCCTCTCCTACTCAGCTCTGTTTTTGTCCGGAAGGCCTTCTGCTACAGCGGCCCCGGCGGCTCCAGGCTCGCACCCTTCTAGGTTCAAGTCCACTGTAAAGGGTGCGCTGCTTTCTGGATTGCTCTGGCGGGAGCCCCAGGATTTGCTCTGACTGTTTCTGATTGGGCCCCGTTGAGGCCACAGGGATGTGAGGCTCTGATTGGCCAGGCGTGGTCACATGCTTACCCCTGGAGCTGGGGGGTTGGAATCAACTTCCCCACAAACACTGTGAACCCGAGTGCCCAGGAGCAAGGCTTGGCTTGGAGGCTCTGAATGGGAAAATGAGAACCAACTACTCAGCAGGATAAAACAAATGTTTGCCATAGAGAGTTGTCATTATTCTTCTGCTCTTAAGAATGAGAGAATTGGGGTCCAGAGAGATCAAGCAACTCCCCCCAAATCACACAGAGAATCAGGGAGAAACTTCCTGCCTTGTTATAGTACCCATGACGCTGGGTCACCTGCTGCTGTGTCCTGAAAAGTCACCATTCCTGTCTGCATTCTTGGAAAGACTGGTTCTAGGAAGGATGTCTGTTAACTCAGCAGGCTTTCATCTGAAAAACCATACCACCTGCCCTGTGGGCTAAAGAAAGCTCCACATCCTTCTCCATGAATAGAGCTCAGCGTCATCCTCCCTCAAACCCCATCCCCCTGCCTTTTTTTTTTTTTTTTTGGTCTTTTTTACTCTTACTGGGTTGGAATTGAAACATTATTGTAGTAACTATTAGTTTCAAGGAAAAATTGTAATTGCTTCTAGATCCACTCACTGGTTTCAAGAGCACTTTAACCTTTAACTTTCTCAGTACAAAAGGAGGCTTGCTGAGCGGTGAATCTAACAAGACCATCATTTATCGCTGGCAGAGTTCATTAGTCAGTCGTAACAGTTTAATTATTAGCATTTTAATGCATGAGCATTTAACCAGACAGAACAACAAGCTTTGGCGTACAGAACAAGACTTCTTAAACAGAGCTGAATTAACCCGCACAATTGTTTGTATTGTGGTGTGTTATTAAAACGAGATGATTAAAATGCAAGAAACGAATAGGTCCATATATTTAGCCAACAAACCAGCATTTGGCTTCACGCCGTTGAGCGCATGCTGGGCTTTTTTTGTTTTGTTTTGTTCTTTGCTTGAATTAAAAAATTTTTGTTTTATTTTTCCTGCTCCAAATTATGGGCTAAAATGATATAAAGAGGATCTACTTTGGTGCACTGATCGTGATGGGTGGCTTTAATAAAAGAGAGAGAGAAGACCCAAAGGAGAAAGCCTGGAAACGTCCGTGAGTGGCTTGACCTGGAGGCCCTGTGCTATGGGCTTCGTGGCCCTCCATTCTAGCTGCACAGAAAAATCACCTAGAGGCTCTTTAAACTGCTCCATCCAGGCTGCACGTCCAGAGAATCTGCCACCCTGGTCATTCAGCGGGTTTGTTGTTTTCAAACTCCCAGGCCATTCTAACATGCAGTCAGGATTGGACACCGTGTTCTACCTCCACGAGACTCGGTGGATCACTTAGCCACCTTGGTCAAAGAAGAATGAGGCTTTTCGATGATCACATCAGCTCCACTCACAATAGCCAAGAAGGAGAAACCATCCAAATGTCCATCAACGGATGAATGGGTGGACTAATGTGGTGTGTACGTACGATGGAATATTATTCAGCCCTAAAAAGGAATGAGATCCTGATCTATGCTACAACGTAGATGACTCTTGAAGACATTATTCTGAGTGAAAGAAGCCACACAAGGACAAATACTGCATGACTGCATTTACGTGAGGTTCCTGAAATAGTCAAATTCATAGAGTCAGAAAGTAGTTAGAGGTTCCTCGGGTCTGGGGGAGGGGAGGGGAGGGGATGGGGAGTTATTGTTTACTGGGTATAGAGTTTTTGTTTGGGATGATGAAAAATTTCTGGAGATGGATCGTGGTGATGGTTGCACCATGTTGTAAACGTGCTCAGTGCCACTGAATTGTACACTTTAAAGTGCTAAAAATGAGCAATTTTATATTATGTATATTTTACCAAAATGTAAAAATGAAAGAATAAGCCTTGCCATATTCACATTGTGGAATCTGTGTGTGTTATATGCGATTGTGGATGAAAGCCTTTGGTAAGCTTAAAATGACGTACACGTTTAAGGTGGTAGTAATATTCTTTAATTATTTGTTTTAATCATTTTGTTTTGATAAAAGGCTACAATATAAACAACTGAGAAGGTTAATTAATAATGTCAAACCTAAATGAGAATAATTAATATCACTCAGCAAAGGCCTTCACTAGACTCGAAACATATTTTCTCTCGGGGGTAATCGTGGCCTGATTTTTCTAAACAGTTTCTCTTTTGACTGGGAAGCAGGAATGATTAGAGAAGATAGGAGGAAATGGAAAGTCTTGCATTTTTCACTTGAGGCTAGACATTCATAGGGTGGTCTCACATGTGGTCCCTAGCACTCCCATCCTGGTCTCTTGGAAGAGGAGGTCTGCAATGGCCTCACCTATGACAGACACTGAAATGGACAAGATGTAACAAACAACAATCATAAGAGCGAGCATTTATTAACTCTTCCTAAATGCCATGGAAATATGGCTGGAGGTGGTTGGAAGGACAGATGGGCAAAGAAGAGGTAAGCAACTTCCTCTCACAGCCAGGCAAGAACAAGCACAGAATCCCAAAGAATATTCTATCAGTTCTTTACTTCTGATTCAAGCAATGTAATTCAATCCAGAAAGTCTGTGGATTGGTGGGGATTTGGGCCTGACTCCTAGACCATGAAGATGTCACTGGCCCCTCAGTGAACAGAGAGAATTCCCCCAGTTCCTCTCTCTCAGGCCCTCTCTCTCCTCCATGACCATCTTTTTGGTTCTTTTAAACTCTTGCCTTCCCATCCCTGCCATTCATGCATCAAGACCCTGCAAAAGGAAGCGGGGAAAAGTGGAGAACCCTCAGGATGCTTTGCCTCCAAGCTAATGGAAAGGTTAGGCTGGAAAGAATAGTCCTTGTGCCTTTTGGTACTAGGATAGCCTCCTAGTACAGGAGAGTCCTGAGAAGACTCCTTCTCAGCCTTGAGTTATAAGCTATGAAATGTAGCAATCCCCCTCCTACTATTTACACGAAGACAGCCAGCCTCCCAGAAGTGCAGTGTTGGTGACCAGGTGAAGGGAAACCCGTCCTGCCATGTTTTATTTATTTTGATTCATTTAAATGGTGTCTTGTTGACTTTATTCCTAAAGAGTGTAATGTAGCTTGAGAAATTGGATACATCATAACGAGATAAAATGATTTAATTAAGAGAGAATGGGGTGGATATAGTGAAGGGATAGAAAATACTACGACAACATCATACCACATGGGATAAAGAAAGGGATTTGGGTGGCAGTGAGGAATTTACATAGTGAGGGTCCACAAGAAGAGGTTCAGTCTCACCTCCTTTCCTCTCATCATTCCATAGGGAAGAGCCCTTGCCAGGGCTTGGGCAAGGCTGCTGAGCGCACAGTGGGTCTGCATTCCAGGGGAGAGCTGGCTTCCGCTGGTCTGCCTCTTACCACATAAGCATGGGAATGGTCCTATAGAACTTGGGGACAAACAGATTACTTCCGTGACTGAGTTTAGGATGCCAACTATTTACAGAAATTGCTGGGAAATGCCACTACCCAGCACTTAGAGACCTGCAGCCCCTTCTGATGGAGGGATGACTCTGGCCGGTTAAGTTGATAGAACTCCTCCCACTGGAGATGGGAAATTTTAGCGGGGTGGTGCACAGTCTCAGCCAGTTCACTGCCAGACAAGCTTAGTAATTTTCAGCCAACACGGCTTGTCCCTCCACTTCAAAAGAGAATTTTTGACCAAGACAAGAATGAAGCTAAAACATGACGTGGATGCCGTGGAGCCTTCCATGTTTGCAAACTGGGTCTCAGATTTTGATATAAAATTTCCAGCAAGGAATCCAGAGAGAGAGAGAGATGATTATACTTATGAAGTAAAAATAAACCTAAGTAAAGCTCAGTAATTTCTTATAAATTTATTTATTTATTTTTATTTTTGGCTGCGTTGGGTCTTCGTTGCTGCACGCAGGCTTTCTCTAGTTACGGCAAGCAGGGGCTACTCTTCGTTTCGGTGCGTGCGCTTCTCATTGCGATGGCTTCTCTTGTTGCGGAGCACAGGCTCTAGGTGCTCAGGCTTCAGTAGTTGTGGCGCACGGGCTTAGATGCCCCGCAGCATGTGGGATTTTCCCAGGTCAGGGATCAAAGCTCAGTAATATCTGATCACACGCTCACGAGCATGTGCAGATCTGCCTTAATTTAAGAGTAGTTTTTAGAGCTGTACTCTCCAATGCAGTAGCCACGGCTGCTGTGGCTATCTAAATTCATTTAAATTAAATTAAATTTAAAATACAGTTCTCAGTCACACTAACCACATTTCAAGTGCTCAAAGCCACTGACGGCCAGTGGCTACTGCATTGGACAACACAGATGTAGAAAACTTCCATCCGAATGTTCCATCTGACAGCATCGTTTAGGGTGTTTTAGGGTGAATCACACACCCGTGAGATACTTTGCTCTAGGTATTATGTCCTTTAGCATAAGTTTGAAGATGAGTGTCAGTGAGCTTGACCTGTTCTCCCCTGTCAGGTACCTGCCATTCTGGGTTTCTAGCGGGTCCACAGGTATGTGTTTTAACCATCAGATGAGCAGGGAAAAGTTCCACTAACGTCCTCCTGTGAAAACTGGGGGACCTGACTAGAGCTCCTGCCTGAAAGGAGGGTTGTCCCACTTCTGTTTGGAGGTGAGCCGGGGTCAGATTCTCTTTGGACTGTGAGTTTGGTTTTGGGCTGACACTCAGCCTGGTCAACAGTAGAGGTTCTCGCAAGCCCACCATCTGGCACAGCTACTCATTGTGGCTGAGAGGTCTCCTAAAGCACGCGGAACCAAGTCCCACCCGGGTCTTAATTGTATATCAGTAGCACCCCATCTCCCATCTATGTCTGGGCAACAGAACTTCCTGGAAAGCTCTCCGAGACCAACCAGCCACAAAATGAACCCAATAGACAAAGTTAGGATTTTGGCATCACGTGGAGTGATTTTTAACTCTCCCTTTCCCATCTGCTGACATTCTCAGCAATGTTTGCCTAGGGAATGACAGCAGGAGGGTTTGCTCTTTCTGTGAATCCTCCAGGATGCCATCGGCCCATTAATTATTGAAGTCCAGGTTCATGAAGCTGGTTAGTGAGTTTCCTATCTATGACTGGAGTTAACATTTTTCATGATCCATATTTGCAAAGATCAAAACCCACATTGCCAGCCTCCCCAAATTCCATCAGCTCTCAAGGGGCTGCATTCATGGAAAAGAAGCTGGTGTCAGTGTTCCCTCGGTTGCCACATCTGGAATGTGTCCTCATTCTCCTTCTCGAACGCATATGAGTCCTGCACCCCAGAAATGCTGGTCGTTCCCATGGACACAGGAAGATCTGGCTCAGGAGCCTGGAAAAGCTTCTCTATCCCAAAAGGGGCTTAAAGAAACAGAAGCAGTGATAATGTCTCAATGTCAAGTGAATTTTTTTATATTTGAATTCTAGACATAATTTAGTACCATCTGTCTAGAAAACAGTGCGGGAAAAACATCTACAATCCCATCACCCTCATATACTATTTTTGCGTACGGTCTTTCACATAATATATGAAAATAAGAGATTCAGTGTGAAAATATTTCTGCATTACAGGAAGTGTCCAGGTCCCAAGTGCACTGGCTTCCCAAAGTTTGTCTGGACCACACAACCTACTTTCCAAAAGAAATATATTGTACATGGTTCTGAAGCTTCCAGGCCAGCCCACAGAATCGTACTTAACCCATAATGTGGCCGAGCTGTGCAACTAAACCATGGAATTTTCTCCCAAGTGTTCACTGCATTTTGCATATTAGTGCACACCGAAATCTCCTCCCTTAAGCAGATCATCTAAGAGAGGAGTCTGTACCCTCACAGCAAATGGGTCAATGCTGGAGGAAGACATCTGTCAAGGTGTCAGGGTCCCAGGTCCTCCACAGTTTTGGAGAGGAGTTGGAGTCCTGGCCACTGTTATATAACATACTATTGACCACCACAGAGGTCTTTAATGACCGTTGGTGGGAAGGGATTTCAAATTGGGCTTGTGATCCCAGACGGCTAATATTTTCAGGTTCAAGACAACCTCCTATCCCATGAATTGCCTGCCTTGGATTGTATACATGTGACACATTCATATACATTGAAAGTAGAAAGGACAAAAAACATAGCACAGCTCGAGAAACCACACCAGCTATTCAGCAACTCTGTACTGAAGGAGGCCTTTACTTCACCCTCTCCTTAACTGCCATTTATTTTGAACATCTCTCTCTTAGGGAGTCTTTCCAGAAGACTCTATGTATCACCCACCAAGACTAGATTACATTCCTCTCTTGTAAGATCCTGCCCTTTACCTGTACAACATGCATCGTACGTGTAATCACTTGTTCAATGTCAGCCTTCCCTGTTAGAATATGAGAACCATGAGAACAGAGATGGTTTCTAGAGAGTTCACTGCTATATCTTCAAGACCTAGGGGAAGGACAGGCAAATATAAAGTAAAGATGTAAGGAATAACAGAACCCATCTTAGCTCCCATTTCTGAGCGTCGCTACAGAAAGGTTCTGATGTGCAAAAAGAGGGGACCACTCTGAGGAATCAGAGAAAATACTTTCCTAAGAAATAGGTACTGTGGGCTTCCCTGGTGGCGCAGTGGTTGAGAGTCCGCCTGCCGATGCAGGGGACACGGGTTCGTGCCCCGGTCTGGGAAGATCCCACATGCCGCGGAGCGGCTGGGCCCGTGAGCCATGGCCGCTGAGCCTGCGCGACCGGAGCCTGTGCTCCGCAACGGGAGAGGCCACAGCAGTGAGAGGCCCGCGTACCGCAAAAAAAAAAAGAAAAAAAAAAGATTCAATTCTCATTTATCACGAATGTCAATGTAGATAGCCAAAAAGACGGAGCTGGAAGATACAATAATAAGTAATAGAAGAAAACTTTATAAAACTGAAAGAAGAAGAAATAAGTCTTTAGATAAAAAGGGCTCCCTGAAGATCAGGCAATGTTAATTAAAATTGCCAATATATAGAAATATTCTGATAATTAGGTTTTAGTCTTAGGTTAGGGAAATTCTATAATCTCACCCAAGAAAGGAAAACCTGTCTGGTCTCAAAATTCTCCTCAGCAACACAAAGCAAAAAGATTATACAGCATTGGTCATTGAGGTGTTGTTTTAACTCCTTGGGGAAAAAAGTAAGACATATACAAAATGTAAACTACCCAAATCGTAAGTACACAGCTCAATGAATTTTCAAAAAGAAAACACCCTTATGGTAAGTACCTAGTTAAGACCAGAACATGCCCACCAGCTCAGAACCTCATCATGCCCCAATGGCCACTCCGTATCCCCAAAGTGTTACCACTTTCCTGACTCCTAACACCATAGGTTAGTTTAGCCCATTTCAGCATTTTACATGTATAGGTGGAACCATTCAGTGTGGAGTCTTTTGTGTCTGGCTTCTTTTGTTGAACCTTATGTTTTTGCTTGTAGTTGTGGTTTGTTCCCCCTCATTGCCAAATAATATTCCATTGTGTGAATATCTTGAAATTCAGCCATTCTACTGCTGGTGGACATTTCATTAATGAAGACCGTCTTTTGGTGAACATATGTATGCATTTCAGCTGAATATGTAAATGGAATTGTTGCATCATAGGTAGACATATGTTTAAAGTAAATGACTGCGGTCAAACCATTTTCTAAAGTGACTATAGCAATTTACGTTCCTGTCAGCAGTAGCTGAGGGTTCCAGTCCTGCCACATCCTTCCAACACACAGTATGCCTGCCTTTAATTTTAGTCGTTCTGGCGAGTTTGTAGTGGTATCACACTGTGGTTTTAATTTGTATTTTTCTGAGGACTAATAAAGTTTAGAACCTTTTTGTATGTTTACTGGCCATTTGAATATCCTTTTTTTGAAATGTCTGTTCAAGTCTTTTACACATAATACTCCTTTGTCTTAATTACTCTCATTTTCTAATGTCCTGATATCTGGTAGTATAAGTCCACTTTTGCATTTCTTCTTCCAGATTGCCTTGGCTTTTCTCGGCCTTTGAATTGCCATATAAATTTTAGAATCAGCTTGTTGACTCCACAGGAGAAAAAGAAAGCTTTCTAGAATTTGTTTGGGATGGCATTTAATCTATAGATGAATTTTGGGAGAATCAACATCTTAACAACATAGAATCTTCCAATCCACGAACATAGTATATCTGTCCATTTACTCAGATCTTTTAAAATTTATTTTAATAACGTGTTGTAGTTTTCAGAGTAGACGTCTTGCACACCTTTTTAAAGATTCATTCCTGGGTATGTGATGTTTTTTTAATGTCACAATACCACAAGATTAGATAAATAGATCAGTGGAGGTTCTATTCTACTCTGGAGTGTTGAAAATATTTTATACCTTAATTTGGGTGTTTATACAGATTTGTACAATTGTCAAAACTAATCTATCTGTACTCTTAATTAATGTACTTTATTCACTTTCTGTACACTTGCTTTACTACAACAAACCATTATGAAAGAGAAAAATATGTAAAAGTTATGGAAGTTAAGGCAAAGTAGAATATATATACTAATAATATAAGATGTAAATTACAATGAGGTACAAAAAGTTTTGACAAATTAACAAAGCTTTCCTCTTTTTTATATTACTAGTATAATAAACATAAGGGTACAAGGAAGCAGGTACTTTTTTTTTGAATTTTAGAATTTTATTTATTATTTTATACAGCAGCTTCTTATTAGTTACCTATTTTATACACATCAGTGTCTACATGTCAATCCCAATCTCTCAATTCATCACACCACCACCACCACCACCTCCACCGCCACTTTCCCCCCTTGGTGTCCCTACGTTTGTTCTCTATATCTGTGTCTCTATTTCTGCCTGGAAGCAGGTACTTTTATGTATTACTAGTGGAAGGATAAATTGGTATAGCCTTGCTGGAGGGCACGTTGGCAAAAGACCTAAAAATGTGCATGCAAGTCCACTAGAAATTCCACTTCCAGAAATTTATTTTTAAAAACCCATCATGGATATAACATATATTTAGCTATGAGGACGTTCACCAAAAAATTGTCTATTATAATAAAATACTGATATCTAACTAATAATAGGGAATTAATAAACTATGATATATAACAATGAAATAATATCATCTATTAAAAATTATGACACACAAGAAAAGTTAATGATGTAGAAAGGATTCTCAATGAAATATTCGTCCAAAGAAAGTAGTCTGTAGTAGTGATTATTCAAGAAGTCCCTAATTTAAGTTTTAAAATTTAAATATCTTATCACAAGAAAAACAAATTTGTAACCATGTGAGGTGACTGATGTTAACTAAACTTATTGTGATAATCATTTCACAATATATAATATATCAAATCATTATGTTGTACAGCTTAAATTTATACAATGTTATATACCAATTAGATCTCAATAAAACTGGAAGAAAATTACATATATTGATATATTGTATAAAGTGTTATATATATATAATTTTTTAAATGACTGGAAGGATATACAACTAAATGTCAACAGTGACTATTTCTGTGAATTGAGATCATTGGAGATATTTTCATTTCTTCTTCTTGTGCCTTCACTTTCTGTAAAAATTTAACACACATGCATTACTCTTGTACTAATAAAAATAGTATTCTAAGAAATTAGAATAGTATGTAAAATCATATTCTAATATATTTGAAAATCTCAATGAATAAGCCTCTTTTCTTGCCAAGAAATATAAATTGACCAAACAAAAATTATATATTTATAGACATAGAAAAACACACCAATCTTTTATTGGGATTGTGGGTGACTTCTTTTCCTTCTTAAAATCCATCTTTAGTTTTCAAGCTTTCTCCAGGAAAAAATGCCATTGAAACTAAGAACAAGGACACAGCTGTAACTTCCTGTGCTGTTGGGATGTGAGCTTTGTGTGATACTATAGACATCTTGCAATGCTCTGGACACAAATACAGAATCACCATCTTTACCCGAACAAGCTCCGTCCTAGGGCCCACACACCCTCTTAGCAGCTTTCACACATGTAAATTTCCCATTGAAACAGGCATTATTCTTCAATTTTTACAGGTGAGGAAACTCAACCCAGACAGGATGGTCACTTACATAAAGAGGCCCATGTAATATAAAAGAGAGGAGGGATTCGAACCCAGGTCAGCCCACTTTTAAAGCCCAGGCCTTTTTCACCACATGAGTACTTTTTAATTATCATATCACAACCAAGACCACCAGATTTTTTGTAAACTCTTAAGCCATGGTGCAGAGGCCTCTTTCAAGATAAACACAATCTGTTTGGAATGCACCAGCTTTATTGAAAAATATTACTGAAATCAAAGCATTTTGCACTACTTTATTCATTATTTTTATGGTACTCCAGGATTTTTGTGGGATTTGTTTTTCATTTCACTTCTGTAAGCCTGCCAATGCTTTAAAGCAGTATTTCAGTTGAAGAAAAAAAAAAAAACGGGTTTTGTTTTGTTTTGTTTTGTTTTTTAAGCAAAATCTCAACAATGTTTTCCATCCTTTTTTCATACAGTTTTGGGAAATTTTCCCCTCTTGCACCCCTACCCCATGTACCTCCTCCCGAATTCCCATAAGTGCAAATTTAATACTCAAGATACTGTTTAAATGCCCCCAAATGTTCAAAAGAAATTAAATTTGCCGTTGCAAAGTTTTGAAATGTTAATTATATCACTGGCAGTCCCACCTGAGAAGTCACAAATCACTCTGATGCAAAGGCCACAGAAGCACACGCGCTATAGTCCCTGCGTAGTCAGGGACTCCATGACCTTAAAAGATGATGAAGGTCAGCAGGGAGATGTGTCCAGGACCTGCGAAGCCACGCGGGTCTCTGAAATGAGAACAGACTGCTGAACTCATTTAATTCCTTTCATAACACACACTGGTGTTCTCAGTAGGCACCAGATACGCCTGACCCTTGAGAAGCTTACAATCCAGGTTTGCTTCAAAGCAGGTAGATTTTAGAAAGCGAATTCCATTCTGCTCTGTCAAGCAATCCTGTAATACTTTGGTTTCAAACTGTGCTCCCCAGAACTCTAGGGGTGTTTCAGAGGTGCTCTGGGGGCTGCGAGAGGGAGGGGAGGGAGCGGGGAGGATTCTTCACCCACAGCCCCACCCCGCACTTCCACCGCAAAAGCTCTCTGTGATCTGTTTCATGTACTTGGATTCCCCCTCAGTTTTATTTTGGACGAAAGACAATGTGGCTTTAAAAAATTCAAAAAGAATCCCTGCTTCACTGCATCGAGACACAGAGGAACAGGAAGAGAGGGCTTCACTACTCATTAGAACATTGAAAGAGTGAAAGCATTTTCACTCTACATGTGCCCAGAACACTCTCCTCAGTGTAAACTCTTCTTTTAATAGCTGAGGAGGCTTCATACAAGAACCAGGAAGAGAGACACGCTCGGGTAACAGAGATGTCTCAACAAATGCCATGGCAAAAGTTAGGAAGGGAAAGGGTAACTTACCCATCCCAGAAAACTCAGCCACAGGGTTCATGAAGAAATGTCCTTGTATAACCTCACAGTGGAAAAGAGTCGTGCTCTTTTTCTGACGGAATATACCGATAAGTCTAAAGATACTACTTTCCCATCTAGATTGATTCCTTCGGTCAGTTTACATGTTCACGGGTAAACTCACCCAGTGGACACTTCCACTGACATTGTAAATGAAATCATGCATTTTGTAAATGGAGAAATCGAAAACTCTTGTTTTCTCTTTTCTCAGGATGACATCTGTTATCCCAAAGTTTGCATTCAGTGTAACTTGTACCTGCAAGTAAGAAGTACAAACTCATAGAGAGAAGAGCAGAGGGGAAAAGAATAAAAATATTTGTTTTAGAGGCGACACTGTACTTCATATGCCATCTCATGAGATTATCTAGCACTATTGATTTCTTTTTTTTACAAGATCTTTTTATTTATTTTTGATAATATGTCATAGCCTCATTTCTACATTTTATTTTTTTAACATCTTTATTGGAATATAATTGCTTTACAATGGTGTTAGTTTCTGCTTTATAACAAAGTGAATCAGTTATACATATACATATGTTCCCATACCTCTTCCCTCAACACTATCGATTTCTGCTCGGTGTCACTCACTTCCTGTACTCAGTGAAAGCCACACTGTATCTCAGTGCATCCTTATCACACCACAACACTTTAAAGTGTCTCCTGGTATCACAGATACAGAAAAACGGAGGACTGACGAGGCTCAGAAGTTTGTCCCGGTTACAAGGATCTTTGGTCAAATACTCCAACCATCTCCTGTGAGCTAGGCACCAATCAGGGCACTCCAGGTCCCAACGCATAGATATCGAGCCCCTGCCTTCGATGACCTCAGTCTTATGGCCCAAGAGAGTCCGCAATCAACATATAAAAAAGAACAGCAAGCAAACACAAACAAACAAGAAAATTGCAGACTCTGTCTCAAGCTGGGGAGGAAACAAACCAGAGGTAGCAATGGAAAGTAAGAGGAGTGGTAGGGTCAGACAGGGTGCTTTCCGTGGGTGATCAGGGAAGGCCTCTCTGAGGAGGTGACTTTTAAGCTGAACCTGGAAGATGAGAAGCAGCCGGTGAGCTGAGGGCCACGTGGGACCAGCAGAGCCTGGACCTGCACCAGGAGGTTCAGAAGACCTCAGGCCGCCTCCGGTCTAGTTGCTCTGACTACCCTGCCAGTTTGGCTTCGTCTTCCATCACACAGACACGCACACTTGGGCTCAGAGAGGTTGAGTAACTTGATCAAGACCACACAGCTAACAGCAGTGGGGCAAGATTTTAATCCAGGACCATCTAGCCCAAACGTCTGCTCTTAGCAGCGACCTCATTTGATTAGACTCGATTGATTTATCAGCCACCAGGACTGGTAACTCAATTTCCACTGGGTCAGTTAGTTAACGAGTTAGTTGTGTATCTATACATTTTTATTCATACGCAGCCTCATTCCAAAGAGAGTTTAAAACCCTAGATTCTCTGTACTTGCTGGAGTTTCCTTCAAATAGAGTCCTCTGCTCTGACTGGATTGGTGGTACAGAAATCCACGAGGATTCTTCCCAGGGTGCAAGTTCAGACCTCTTAAGAAATTCTCACAGACAAGGGTGCCCAACGAGACGCTTAGGAACATGTCACCCTCTGGTAGGAGCTGCAGGTCTCCCTACAGCAGGAGCTTCACAATATGTGTTCCCCCAGGACGCTGTCATTCAATCTGCAGAAGGTCCTACACATATCTGGAAACGCAAGCCTCCCTTTTCCAGGCCGAAAACCAAACAAACAAAAGTCCTCTCACCTCCTCTGGTGATGCAGCAAGTGCCCCTGGAGAGTCAAGTGAGGCACATGTGCTCTTCTCCCCCTCCCATCTCCGTTGCCATCATTTTGAACACAGATGTCATCATGGAAGCGTCCCGTCCGCCTCCCAGCGCTGACTTGAGCTGCACAGGGGGAAAGAAGTCGCAGGAAAATGCTTTCAAACCGTGTTCGTTTCAAAACCCGCTGGTTGATGAAATCCATTGCGATGGCTTCGATGAAGTGCAGGGAAATCGGTCACTCCCTGAACTGCCAAGTCCACCAAAAAAAGGTACGTTAAGTTACATCATCGCCACACAGGACCTGACTTACTCAACGAGGTGTGCAATTTGGAGGCTCTTGTAGGTAATTTGCCAGCTGAAACAAAGAGGCTGCCGTTCAGGGAGCACTTATCAGCCAAGAATAACCACCATCACATGTTCAGCCCCAGGCGAGGGGGACTCTTCTCCGCCCCTTACCATATCATCTCAGTAATTCTCACAAGATCTCTGCCGAGGGGAGAGGTGGGTATTATCGCCGTCACTGTTTTACAGAAAGGAAACCGAGGCACAGAGTGCCTGTACCACTTATCTGAGGTCCCTAGCTAGAAAGGAGTAGGGACTGGATTCAAGCTTCTAACTGTTCACTGAGCTGGGTCTCGTCCAGTGAGATGGCTGTGCAAAGTCATAGGAGGAGGGTTACAGCCCATTCCTCATGCAAAAATCAGAACCTCGTATCCAGCGGTCACTATGGACCAGGAAAGATAGAAATGGTGGAGATGACATAGCAGGTGTTTTTCAGATTCCAGTTTCACTTTTATGCATGCAAAAATCATGCACTGCAAAAAAGAGTTGGGGGCTGGACATGGGTAGCAGAGATTAGAGATGATGTTAAAAATCTGCAATTATGGGGCTTGGGCTAGCAGCTGCCCCGGACACATCCATGCCCCACCTCTAATTGCCACGTTATTTGCAGGGTTACAGGACTCAGTTCCCCAGACCTTCAGGGGACTTCAAGCCACATCCACCAGGCAACGTTCCAGGAGACAGCGCTGCATCCATGGGCACTGCCAGAGCCTCTACCCCCTGGGTTCCTGAACACCCAGCTCCCAAAGGAAACGCCTCCCTCAGGCAGCCTTTGTTATTTTGGCTGGCGAGGCATAAATTCAGTGAGGAGCTCTGGAGGGAAGATGAAGTTTACTTTCGCCCAGAAAGGCAGTTTCAAGAAGTAGCATTTTCAAGGTAGAAATTGGTTATCCCTGTAGTGACACGGCATTTTGTCGCCTGTTAGCTCTGTCGCCTGTTAGCTCACACAGGCTGGCTCCCCACCCTCTGCCCCTGCCCCAGGCAGTCAGGAGGCTGAAGACCCTGGGCTCTGTCTCTGCCCTGCTCACTGCCTTCAGCAGTGGGGGGAAACAGACCATACATTCCCTGAGGGACACACAGCTGGACACGTATGGACATCAGCTTAGAGTCCACGTGAAAAACCATAGGCTCCTGGGTGCATGTGTTCCAAAGGGAACTTGGGGATAGCCCAGCTCAGCGCTGCCCAAAAGAAGTGGAATGTGGGCCATATGTGCCATTTTACATTTCCTAATAGCTATAGTAAAAAATTAACTAAATTTGTAAAAAGGAACAGGTGAAATTAATTTTACTACAAGATTTAACCTAATATATCAAAAATATTATCACCACAGCATACAATCAATATAAAAATTAGAGATATTTTACATTCTTTTTAATATAAATTTATTTATACATTTGTTTATTTTTGGCTGCATTGGGTCTTCGTTGTGGTGAGTGGGCTTCTCATCACAGTGGCTTCTCTTGTTGCAGAGCACAGGCTCTAAGCATGCGGGCTTCAGTAGTTGTGGCACGTAGGCTCAGTAGCTGTGTCTCGCGGGCTCTAGAGAGCAGGCTCAGTAGTTGTGGCACATGGGCTTAGTTGCTCCGTGGCATGTGGGATCTTCCTGGGCCAGGGATTGAACCCATGTCCCCTGCATTGGCAGGCGGATTCTTAACCACTGTGCCACCAGGGAAGCCCACATCCTTTTTTTATATACTAAGTTTTTGCGTGTTTTACACTCATAGTTAATCTGCATTTGGACTCAGCCACATTTCAAATGCTCAATAGGCACACGTGTCCAGTGGCCACCCTATAGGACAACACGGAGCACATTGCTCCATCTGGGTTGTCACACACCTTCTCCAGCATCCCACTGCCCCCAAGGAACCAGCTAGCTCCCTGCTACCTAGGTGCGGTCATAGGGCAGCATCAGTATCACCTGGAGCTCACCAGAAATGCGGAACCTCAGGCCCCATCCAGAACCTATGTAAATCAGAAGTCAACCAGTAACACTCTCTCCAGGTAATTCTTTTGCACAAGACACTCTGAGAAGCCCGTTGCCTCCTCTTAAATACTTCCAGTGTCAGGGGACTCACTAGCCCGTCCCCAAGGAAGTGCGTGCCATCTTTAACTGGTTCTAATTATTAGAAAAACATTTATCCTTCCTTTATTGAGTACTCTCTATGAGCTGGGCACTGTGCTAAGTGTGTCACGTGGATTATCTCATTTAAGCCCAGCACTGCCCTGTGAGATGGGGCTAATTATGGCTCTTCTTATAGATGAAAAAACAGAAGTCCCACAAACGCAAATAACTTACCCCAGATCTCAAGGCTGGCCGGTCTGTCTCAGGACCTGTTTTCTTAGCCACTCACTATACCAGGGCTTCCCTGTACCCTCTGCCTGCTGGCACCACCCGCAACCTGCCCAGAGGCAATTCGGAGCCCAGGAGATTTTGCCATCTTCATAGTAAAGGAAGGTGCTGTTCGTACTCAAGAGAGACAGTCTTCAGTACCATGGCTTTACATTTTTGTGAGTTTCATTTATTACTGATTTCATTTCTTTTCATTCAATATTTCATTTATTGTGTGAATAAACTCCGTTGGTATCTACCTCGTCAGCATTTCCTTTCCTCATCAAAGTTTAGAACAAGTATAGAAATGGGCAACTAAGCAAATAGGCAGAAATTAATAAAAGCCATATTATATCTTTAGATAGCTCAGGGGTTCCTGGTTTCCAATTAAATAAGGTACACGGTTAGAGCAATTATGTAGAGTACACATATTATGTGAGGGACCCCAATTATACAAGGTTCACAGATGGGTACTGCGCTGAGGAAGCTATTGAACTTGCCACAAAATGTCACGAGGTAGCAAGCATGATGGGAGTATGGGGGAAGAAGTGGAGAGCACCTTGCAAACTCTGAAGGAGTTTTGCTCCTTAACTGTTGTGGGTTAGTAAACCCCACACACCAGAAGAACAATGCTTTCCGTCTGTCTTTCCACTAATGGCCCGGAGTTGCTGACTGCACGGTAGAGGGTTGAACATTGATACGGAACTTATGCTGTTGTTTTGGAAACAAATGATACTCTCAATTCAAAAGTAAAGTCATTTGTCTTGAATAGTAATGGAAATCATTGGAAGAGACACTGCAATTCTAGGTAAGGAATTTTACACTTTTTAAGTGACTACCATATTCTTCAACATTCCAGAAAATCAAGAATTATTATTGTTTGAGAAGGAGTCGGGCATGGAAGTAGTAGGGGTGGGGAGTGAATAAAAGAAGGAAGGAAGAATTAAAATCAAAGGAAATCAAGTGGCACTAACCGGAGACACTATACATCAAATCTACATAAATGAAATACCTTTCTGCCTCTCTGCTTCCACATCACATGAAATGCCTGACTGATTTCCTCCAAATTTAGAAAGTGTATTTGGGTGGTCAACCAAGATAGCTGCTGTATGGCACACACAGCTTTCACTTGGGTGGTTCCAGGGGATCTGGAAGAAAGAGACAGTCGTCCTCCTGAGCAGCTGGTAGTAACCAGATCTTTTTCACTATCAGTTGATTAAGAAATGTCAAACATATCAAGATGCCACAAACAGAGAAAACAAACAGTAGTTTCAAACACGAGTCCTGATTTAAAGTCCTAACAGCAGACCATCTGAACTGCAGCCCATAATTTATGATCTAGATCCTCTGACATGGGCATTTCTATTTGGCTCCAGGCACTGGTTGATTTAAAGATGGTTCATAATTGTCCAGCACAGTCTGGGGACTACAGCAACGTGTGAAATACACCCCAACAGGGCTGCCGGCACCTTTGGAAGCGGCCCACGCTCTGTGGTCACTGGCCTTCCTTTCCTTCATCAGACAATCTGCGTCCATGTAAGGTATCCTTCTGCAGGACAGGGTCTCCAGAATAAGTGAGATTCCTGTCGACAGGAAGCCATGCTTGGTTAATGTACAACAGATTCTCTGGGACAGATTCAAACTTTGCCACCGTCACACCCTCAGGGCCGAGGACCACGCTTAGCTCCCAGTGGGTATCCAGTACAAATCTGTCAACTGACCTCAGTCCCGTGTCCTGAAGCTCTTCATTTATAGCGTAGTGATCACAGCAGCTGACATTTAGTAGAGGTTTAGTTTGTCCCAAACATCATGCTAAACACTACTAACATCGCCCCACAGAACACCCCACCCGCGTGATGAGACTGTGACCATTTCTATCTCAGACACAAGGAAACCAAGATGCCAGAAAATTCAGTAACACGTCCAATGCCTCCTGATAGCAGGCAGCAAGACCAGGACTTGAACCCAGGTCAGCTGACTTCCTTGTTTGGAATCACGTCACTCTAATGCTTCATTTAAATTTTCACCCTGGGCATCCAGAAGTCCACAGCAACCCAGAATGCTCCTCCTCGGGGAGAAGGAAGAGGAAGGACCGTCTTCAGCAGGGACCGCCACCTTCGACACACCTCTTGGACATCTTCATTGGAGGGCCCAGGCATTCACTCATTTTGAAGTCAAAAGTCCTTTGGGGACACCGGGGATAGAAGGATGAAGAGTTTGTGGTTCCTGCTGTCCAGGAGACACAGGCCACTCATGGGAGGCGGGGAGGGAAGAAGAGATTGACAATGTCGGTGCAATGTGGCATTGAAACAGACTCCTGCTTAACACCGCCAAGCTGGCACTGAGCAGGGTGGGGACATTGCAGACCCCGCCATCCAGCAGCTTACAACCTGTCTGTCCCTAAACAGCCTAGACGCTGGGCAGGCCACACTTGAGCCCAAGTGCAGGGTCAAGACCAAATGTATTGGAGGCGTGCAGAGGGGGTGAGATCATTGCAAGTTGAGGTCATTGCCACTCTCCAGGAGATGAAAGCAAAAACAGCCCTGACAGATGCCCTGAGTGTCCCTGTCACTTCTAAGTGTTTCCCTGGAGAGGTTATTTAGGAGAGCTGGGATGGTAATGCCTGCCATGGCCACATCTGTACAGCAGCCCCAGGCTAAGGACTCCCCATGACTGCCTTTAAGCTTCCATGGTCCCACGTTGGTGAGACACCCTCAGAAGAAGACCATCTAAGTCAAGGGTGCACAAGGCTGGACCCAGGTTAGTGGCCCCAGGGGTTGCTGAGAGTCAGCAAGTTTGAATAATCTTGAACTTGGCTCTGACTTTGAATAACACATATGAGCTGCTTTAACACTCCAAAGGGTAACTTGTAGTGGAAGTAGCCTGGAGCTCTTTCTCCAGGAGGGCCACAAGGGCATACCCTCTTCTCAGAGGCCTGACCAAGGCTCTGGGGAGTTCTTTCAGCCTTCACTGAACCAATTTTCCAAAGTGCTCTGTAATTAATGCCTCCCAGAAGAGATTCTCTTCTTGTCACTGAGAAGAGAAAAATAAAAGCATTCCTGCAACTCTTTTATACCTTGGGCAGAGCAGAATCATTTTTAGCCATCTCCAATAAAGTACCACGATCTGAGTAATAACAGAGACCAATATTTTACAGGACAGCCCATCAAAGGCCCTTCAAGCTCACCACTTTTAAAATGCAGAGGTAGAGTCAGCATAGAGTTTGCAGGAGACACTATTTCTATTAATAGAAGAGTTAGGGTTTTTCTGTGGAATTTCTGCAAGAGAATAGCTGGTTTAGTCTTTGTGGCACCTAGTATGGAACCCCTTAAGTATAAACTGTTGCTACACAATTCATGGATTTATTCATTCACTCACCAAATATTTATTGAGCACCTACTAAGTGCAAGACACTCATAGAGATGCTGGAGAAAACTGACAAAGTCTCTGCTCTCATGGAGGTGGCATTTTTGTGGAGTAAACAGACACAAATAAAATGATAAGATACATTTTCAAAATATAACTTGGGATAGATGCTGAGCAAAGAATAGAAACAAGAAGTGACGAATATTAAGGGAAAGGTATATTATGGGCTCAGGCTCCAGAAGGACCTCACTACAGAGGGAACCTTCATACTGCATCCAGAAAAGAGCTAGCCTTGCAAAGGGCAGAAGATCTTACAGGTTTGTGCAAATGTCCTGGGGCAGGATGGAGCACAACTGAACTGGAGAAGCAGAGAGAGAAGCCATGGGATGCAGAGTAATGATTGAGGGGGAAGGGACTGGAGGAGTGGGCGGGGCCAAGCCAGGTGCTCCCTCTCCGAAGGTGGCCTGTCTTCTCCAATCTCCTACCGGCTTCACTTAGCAACTCAACACAACAGACCAGTGCCTGGCTCCTCTCCCTCTCCCCTACTTAGTGCTCCAGGAGCACTCTCCTGGGGCGTAAAAGGAAAAACCAACACACTCTGGCCACCGTCAGCTTTGTTCCAGCAGCTTCCACAGTGAGGACGAAGAACGCTCCGTAAAAGCGCGTGGGTGACACACGTTCTCTGCAGCACACGTTCTCCCACCCCATCGAGCCAGCCCGGGGTGGCTGAGCACAGGGTGCTGCCTCAGTCATTGATAATAATTGTTGCATTAATTGGCGCTGTCCAGACCAGACAGAACGGAACAGATCCCACTGTGTCCAATAATTAATGTTTTTCCCCCGCTGCAACACCATTAATAAGGGGCTCTTCCAAGAAATGAGGAATTGGCTGGTGGGGCATCATTAGGGCATTTATAGATAAGCTTTGGTGTGGAGACATAGAGGAAAGCTGATTATGTTTATTTAGACTCAATTATCTATTGCTAATGTGTTATCCTGTGTTCCAATCGTCCCCATTCTCTGGGTCCTAATGATACAGGGCACGCTCACAATGTAATTTCAATGACCTGCAACACGGCTTTCTCTCCAGTGCAGTGGAGAGGGGGGACTGAAGGGCGGTTCTGCTGGCTCTCGCTCACCCGCCGTGAACCTTCCCTTTCCGCTGAGAAATTTAGAGCCAGGCTCTCAGAAGTACCAGAAAGAGAGTTTCTCCTAATTAAACCTCAGAGGACTGGAAGTTTCTTGGGTTTGTGATTATCTGAAGTGTTTTTGAAAATGTAAATCTGGCTGGGGAAACACTGCTTTGAAATATAGAGGGAGGAAGAGGCAGCTTGGGTTTGAGATGCTCTCTCGGTGGTAGCAACCAATGAAGCCTCAGAGACAGAGAAAATCTGGCAGAAACGCACATCTTACTAGACAAGCAGACGTGCTTACAAATATTCTCTGGACCCTGGGAAGTGGACGTGGGGGCATGTGGGGCTGATTTTTCTCTCAGAAACCTTTGATCCATTTGTTCTTTGCTAGAATTTTCAGAAGAGATTTCTTATGTTTTGTAAAAAAGTATAGATACGTACAACAGTGTGAGTGGACTTAATGCCACTAGAGTATACAGTTAAAAATTATTTAAACAATAAATTTTATGTTATATATATTTTACCACAATAAGAACAATTACCAGGAGAATAAATAGAATAATACATTTTATAAGCAGAATTTAAAAGCATAAGGAAGAATTAGGATTCTAACTTTGCAAATGTAATATATCTAATATTAATTTTAGAAACCAAATAGACTTCTAAATGGTCTCTTCTGAGGATGAAACTACCCTCAAGTTAATTTTTAAAAACCTTAAAATTACCAATAATAATTCAAGACAATTAATTTGTCAGTTGAATGAGCTGGACTCAGGACTGCAGAGTGAGCTCAATCTTATATATTTTTACAATTTGCTGTTTTCACAGGTTCTGTGGACCGTTCTTTATCCACTCCTGGCTATAATCTCACATAGGTTCCATAGCTTTCTCTGTGACTCTTATAAACAAAGTACCCAGGCCTATCAAATAATTTTGTTTTAATGTAGCTAAGTAAATCCTTTTTACTTATCTATTTTTATATGGTAATGTATATATGTTAATCCCATACTCCTAATTTATCCCTCCCCCCCTTTCCCCTGTGATAACCGTAAGTTTGTTTTCTACGTCTGTGAGTCTGTTTCTGTCTTGTAAACAAGGTCATTTACTGTATAGCACAGGAAATTATATTCAATATCTTGCGATAACCTATAATGGAAAAGAATCTGAAAACCGAATCACTTTACTGTACACCTGAAACTAACACAATATTGTAAATCAACTATACGTCAATAAAATTATTTTTAAGTGTAGCTAGATGTGTATGTGCATCTACACTCTGTACACATCACCCCCGTTCACATCTCTTACTGCATTAGGTGGTGGGGAAAGTGTGGGATTAGGAGGCTGGAAACGTGGGTTCAAGTTCAGGCTCTGCCCATGTCCCACGGTCTGTGATACCTCGTCCAGCCTCAATTTCCACACCTGTGAGATGAGGACCCGCTCATGTGCACTTGGCGGGGGTTTTTCTCAGGAAGAAGTGAGATGACGTCTGTGGAGGAGCCCAGGGGGCACTTGCAGAGATGAAACAGACCCCTCAAATATCCATCTCTCCCCAACTGCCCTTGCACGTGTGAAAGTATCTGATACTCATGGGTGTCTATAGCCCCCCTTCAGCCTTCCCTGTGAAGGACACACTTGGGATCCCTGACCTGTCTCTGATTTTGAAATGAGCTCCCAGAAAGTTGACCTGTGCACAAATGTGTGATGTAACTTTGCAAATTCAGTGCGTAATGCTTTTAGGAAAGCGCAGCCCTTTCCTCGCCTGCTTCCCACCCCTGAGACCAGGTAATTTGTGGGCACATCTGTTGCAGGTGTTGGGGAATATTCTCAGAGATGTTCTTAAATCCTGGCTTGGGGGTCTAAAGGTGGAGAAGCTGGCTTCTGGGACACAGTGATGCCTACAACATCGGTCAGGTAACAGGATCGAGGCAGGAAGGCCTGCGAGCAGGGCTGGGCCCGGGCAGGGTGAGTGGAGTAGCTCAGCAAGCAGGGAAACCACAAAGAACTGCTCGCAGGGGCAGGAAAAGGAGACAGGCACCCCCAACCCAAACACCCCTATTTATCAGATATCACTTACTGGATGTTACCTGGTCCAGGCAAGCGACTTAACCCCCCTCAGCCTCGGCGATCTCATTTGTATGGGAGGCGTACAGACCTGCTTAGCTCATGGGCCGAGGTGGCTCTGGCTGGTAGCACTTTAATTTACAGAGTGCCTGCTGGGCACCCAGCATTGTGCCAGGTGCTGGAAGGAGAGGGATGGAAGATCAAAGAGAAAAAGAGGAGGCGTAATCGTCATTCTTGCCTGAAAGAACCCATCACTCTTCCTACAATCTTGCCATGACTCCTCATTTTTCTTAGCATAAAATCCAAACCCTGTATCAAGATCCACATAAGACTCTGGGATCCAGCCCTGGGACTTCTCTCAGCCAATATTTTGTAATGTTCCTTTGCTATCCTGAAACAGAATTCAGGGGTGATATAATTTATCTACACACAAGATGTTTCAATCAATATATTAACATATTAACTTTCATGGGGGGGGAAAGAAGAAATTTGTATCAAAACAAGATGCATTTCAATTGGAAGGTTCTCTGACACGGCTTCGCTAATCAACACAAGGATGTGTGTTTGTGTGAAATCATAGTGAATGCCACAACTAGAAACACAGACTTGACAACAGGGGTGTTGTTTTGGAGACTCAGATACCAAGAGTGATGTTGCCATGGGTGACACGATTTTCCCAACATGGCGAACACCACTTGGTAATATTCCAAACAAAACACAGAGCAATCATCCCTTAATTTATATAGTAGCTCCATTCCTAGAAAATTCAATACATATAATTAAGACTGTGCTAAAATTACTTTCTGTTTATATGAATTAGAGAGTTATGTCCAGGCTCAGATCATTAGAAATTGGCTTTTCACCTACATGAATATCTACTGGGACATCCTAAAATCTGCAGGACCCAGATCAGCCCATCTTTGTGTGGGACTGTTAGATGCACTGACTGAAGTCCTGCACCCTTGGTGCCTACTCACTACATATATGGCGCCTCCCTCCCAACAAATATCCCGAACAAACTCGAGGTGTTCGGTATCACCCCCTCGGGAACCACAGATCTAGCCCCTGCCTACCTCTCCAGCCCTCGTCTTCTCCTACCCTCCTCCTGTTTACGGTGTTCTCGGCTACACAGCTTCAGCTTTTCTCCTTTCCTCCAACACGTCAAAGAGCCTTTGCACGTGCTGTTCCCTCCACCGGGAACGCTCTTGCCCAGCTGTTCACATGGCAACCTTCTTCTCCTCCGTGTCTCTGCTCACATAACATTTTCAGGAGAGCGGCTTTCCCTAGCCGCCTGATCTACAGGAGCACACATTCCCAGCCCAGCTAGTCTCAGTTATGCCACCCTGTTCTTGTCCCTCAGGACACACATCACGCCTAGATTTTTTTCTAGGTTGTCTTCCCCACCAGGATCAGCACACTTTTCTGAAAGGGCCAGAGAGCAAATATTTCAGGTTTTGCCAGCCGTTACGGTCTTAGTCACAACAACTCAACTTTGCCCTGTATCACTCAAGGGCAGTCACACACAATATGTAAACAAATGGGCGTGGCTGTGCACCAATAAAACTTTATTTACAAAACAGGCAGAGGCTAGATTTGGCCCTTGGGCTGTATTTGGCCAATTCCTGCACTGGACTATCAGCTCCTTGTTGTCTGTTTTAGTCTTGAACTCTTTTTGTCTCACACAGTGTGTGCCGTATGGTAAGAATGGAATGAATGTATATTGAAGAAATGAGTTTGTCCAGCTGGAACGAGGAACAACAGAAAACACAAGAAAGACCTACCTCTTCTTAGCACCGATGGAAGCATATCCACGTTGGCCGCACACCCAGCACTGTAAGAGTCCTGAGAAGGGAGGGCAGGAGAATTCAGGGAGGGCTTCCTGGAGGAAGTGGCCTTGAACAGCAGCTGAAAGAAAGATGGGATTTGGACTACGGTAGTCATGACACTCACTTGTTCAGTCATCAATTCATTGATGGAACTTTTGTTGAGTGTCCTATCAGCAGCTGACAGCACAAAGCTGAGGACACGTAGCGCTCCCGGGGCAGGAGACTTTGATCCTGTTGTCAGGACAGTCTGGGGATTCCAAGGATGCTGTGGACCAGTCACACTTCTGGGTGCCTCATGCACAGGCGAGATCAGGGTCACATCTGAACATGGCTCAGTAGTGCCCCAACTGGACTTTATCCCACTAACCATCCACGTCATCCAACCCCACTGTGCCGCGCTTGTGAAATCAATGCACCTGGCCCCTCACCCTCACCCTCCCACCCAACCCAGTCTCAGGGCCCTGGCCCTCCGCCCTACCTCACCCTAATCACAGCCCGCTCCCAGAGCCGCCATCACACAGCTGTGTAATCACATGCTTTTCCCAGGAGGGGATGCTGTACTTGCCGGTCTTCAGACAGAGGCCTGGGGCGATTCTGAGCAGTGGTGCCCCTGGGCCATCAGAGCTCCATCCCCCAGGCCGTTTTAAGTAACTGGGGCAGGACATTTCAGCAGCTTGATGGGTACATTGAGACCTTGAGTGACAAGTCTTTGATCTTTTAAGAAATTATTTGAAATTCTTTTTTAAAAAGAGTCAAGGTTATCCCCTGCTCTTCCCTCTTGGTTGACTTCCCTCCAAAGCTCAAGGTCTTGAACCTCCTGCAAACCTCATCTGCTTTTCTTTCTCTCTTTGCTTTGGTTTCTCAGACATTCAGAGCCAACTATGTAGTAGCCCGAAGCATCTGAGCCCTAGCGGTGGGTGGACGTGTTGCATAGTAAGTCCTCACTCGAACGGAGTTTGCTGTCTTATTTCCCCTCACCTTGGATTTCTGGTCGATTTTTGAATGACATCTCTGCAAGTGGTAATGACTGCATGCCTGTAGGCCAACTCACATCCTTCCAGGGATGAGTCAGGTACCCTTTGTGTAAAAATAATCATAATTTCAGAATGTTCTCCCTATCTCCCCTCCCCCTCCAATGTTGAACCCATTTTATTAATATTGAGCTTAATTACTTTGAAGTTTAGATTAATTTAAACAACTCAATTTATTATAAGCATTTCAGAAATACTACATTTCCTACCTGCTCATGAGGGGTAAAAATAGATAAATGAGTTTCTTAACACAGTGTTGATACTATGCCATGAAAACAAACAAGGAAACATTCCCCGCAGGAACTCTACACCGTGACCCTCTTCTGGTCTTAATCTCAGCTCTGTACCCTTGGGGTGACCCTGATGTAATGTGCCATGTAGGGCAGCCCCATAGCATTCCTGCAGGGAACACCCCAGGGAGAGTTGGGGACCACAGCCCAGCAGCTCCAAAGGGTCACAAAGAAAAAAATCTCCAAGTGGAGTGACTGAGAGCCCAGCTTTGAGACAGAAGCACCCCTCACTCATTCCTCTGCTTGTTGGCCCATTCAATAAAGCAAGTACCTTTTGGGTTCGGGCTCCTTGCTGAGCACTGAGGAAACAGGTAAAAAATGGAAAGTTCGTGCCCCCCCGGACCTACCCTCAGAGTGGGGTGAGACCACAATAAACAAGGGAACTACCAAGTAAACAAGGTCATTCCAAATTGTGTTCATGCAACAGTGAGCTGAGGGTGGGGAGAGGTGGACACATTAAGAAAGGTCTCTCCGAGGAGGTGACATCTGAGCCACCACGGGAAAGGCACTGAAAGCAAGTCAAAGAAAACAACAGCAAAGGTCCAGAGCAGTAAAACGTGGACGTAGAAGGTGCAGAAGGGTAGAGGCCAGTGAGGCTTCCTGCCTCCACCTAGGTTTCAGGGTGGAGAGGCAGCCCTCAGGATGCCTGGAAAACTGTACAGAATCCCCACAAATGTGCCAATGGGGACAAGACAATGCCACTCTCTTCACAAGAGAGGAGAAGAAGAGGACAAAACGTTGATCCCAACAGTGGGAGAATAAAACAAAGAACAAACAAAGAGGGAGGGGGTTAAAAGAAGCTGGGGATCCTCTTTTTCTAGAATGAAACAGTGGCTCTCTTGCAAGTGGGCCCTGCTGGATGTGAGACCCAGGGGGTTGTCTGTCATCCCCTGCAATTCCAAGGGTCTGGAGACCCCAGGCCTCCCTGCCAGGACCAAGCCTGGTGGTTCTGTGTCATTACAGTGGCTTTCAGAGGACCATGATGCTGTCTTGAGAATCACTGATGATCTTTTATTAGCTGACAAACTAAAGCACTTTCCCCTCTGCACCTGTCTTGAGATAATGCTGTCCTGGGCCCACCTTGAAGAGAGACGAATCCCCTCGATAAACAGCAAGGGTCTCTTCCCCCACCAACGAGTGGGTGACACTCTCAAACCCTTCAGAAAAAGTCACCCATGCCAGCAATCTGGGGGCCTGCTGACGACATCTAAACACCAGGATCACGCAGCAAGAAGCGTGGAAGGCACAAAACTACCTTGCCACCTTTTTAATGAGCAAAATCCTCTGGCTGCTGCCAGGGCCCTCAGAGACCAGCTATTAATGAGCGCTTAGAATAGACTGTGCCTGTTTTATACGTGTACGGTGGCCTGGGAGAGACACTTCAACTTCCACTTTACATCTGCTGCCATGTTCGAGTGTCTCCTCAAGGGCAGGAAAACCTTTGGCAAATTTTGTCTTTAAAGAGACACGTTCAAAGAGAGCGTTCCCTCCCCGCAGCCACGTTCTATATGTGAGCGCTTTTCAATTTTCAAAGTATATATTTAGATTGTGTATATGAAAATCTGAGCGGTGCCGGTAGGCAGCAGGGCCTCAGCTACACACTCAGCTCTTCCTGCTTCTTGGGGCTTCTGGTTTTGTCCTCAGACTCAGTGGCTTCACTCACTGAGCTGGGGATGGGTGCCAGGGATGCGGACTGCCTATGATTTGTTCCTATTGACAGACCCTGGTCCTAGACAGCAGATGATGTGGGTTATAACTTGATGAGCTGAGATGTGGGAATGGGGGCTGGATCAGAGTGTGAGCCAGGTGGAGCCCTGGAAGGAGGAGTGACTGGCAGAGCCCACGTTGGGGGGCAGGTGATGGGGCTGGATCCCTGTGGTAACTTTGCAGGGTCTTTCCAAGAGGAGAGGAGGGTCTTGAGGAGAAAGAAGGAGGACGTGGAGATAAGAAAGGACTTCAGAGGACAGCAGATGCTTGGAGGTGTTGATGACAACCCTGTTGTCACAAGAAGCCATCGGCTGCGATGGGGAGTGAGCACGAAGGCTGGCAATGCACCAGGTGGCCTCGTGGTGTGACGGGAAGCACAACTTCCAGCTCTTGCACTGACCAGCTGTGCCTAGTCAGCTCGGACTACTATAACAAAAGTACGGACTGAGGGTTTAAACAACACACACTTAGTTCTCACAGTCCTGGAGCCTAGAAGATCAGGGTGCTGGGACACTCAGTGTCCAGTGAGAGCTCTTTTCCTGGCTTGCAGATGGCCACCTTCTTACTGTGTCCTCACCTGTCAGAGAGAGAGCTCTGCAATCTTCATCCCCTTATAAGGGCGCTAATCCCATTATGGGGCTCCACCCTCATGACCTCATCCAAACCTAATTACCTCCTAATAGCATCACAATGGGGGTTAGGGTTACAACATATGAATTAGAGAGTGTGGGGTGGGAAGGGGGGAGACACACATTCAGTCCATAGCACCAGCTGTGTGATCTTGGGCAAGTTGCTTAGCTTCTCTGAGCCTCTACTTTTCACCAGTAAAATGGGATCTTAATCCCTCCCCCTGTTATGAGGATAACATGACCTGACACATGTACAGTGCCTGGGACATGGGTGGAGCTGGCTCAGTGGTGTCTGTGTTTGTTTCTACATCCCAGTGATCATCTGAATCCTCCAGAACAGGAAACCCATCCTCCAGTCAACCTCAGAAGACCTGCAGAATAAATGTGTCACGAACAGGAGAAATAAAATGTATCCATATTTTGAAAGGGGACAATGAGGGATGAAAGTCGCTGACAGTGTGAATTACTATTGATTTCATCATCGCTGCCATCCCCGGAACAAACAGCCCCAGAAAGCACAGTGGTTCCAATCCTAGGCCTGTTGCATCCCAGGGCGTTTCCAATTATCTCCAGGTACGTTACAAAACTCAGACCAAAGCTAACTTGAGTTTTCTCTAATTCAAAAAGTCACCATTCTCAGTCATCAGCACTTTGGCAAGTAGGAGAGGTGCCACGGAATCGTGCCATGGCAGAGTCTGCCTGCTGCTTCTCTCATTACTCCTCACTCACGAGCCTCTATATTCTTGAGGTAGCCATACGTCCAGTTAAAGATTCTGCCTCCCAGCCTCTCTTACATCTAGGTATGGCCACGTGACTAAGACTGGCCACTGAAACAAGAGAAACTCATAGGGAAGGACTTGAGGGAAGATTCTTTGAAAGGGAGAAAAGATGACAGGAGAAAGACCCCTTTGCTTTACCCTCTTCCTTCCTTCTTGCTGCCTGGAATGTGGACACAATGGCTGGAGTTGCAGCAGCCATCTTGAAAAACTGAGGATGGAAGCCAAGTATTGGGAATGGCAGAGCAGGAAGAGAGACGTAGCCTGGGCCCCAGATGATCATGAAGCCACCACACCAGCCCACCCAGGACTTCTCGTACATCAGAGGGGAAACCTTTATGCCTTTAAAGCACTGTTACTGGAGTTTTCTGTTGGGTGCAGCTGGACCTAATCCTGACATATATATTGAGCTACTGGAGGCTGATGACTGTGCAAAAGGGAAGCTCTGGGTCCCTGGCTACCAGCACATTCTTGGCAGGAAACAGGTGGGGGAGGGAGCAGACGGGGGCAGAACATCATGGTGCCGGATGAGCATCCCACAGCGCCTTCCTGCTGGTGCCCACTGGCTAGTGCTAGGCTCCAGGTGAGTGAATCATCCCTCCCTGTTCTACCTTCTAGAGAACTCCAGCCTAAGCCCAAATCCAATGTGGGGGCAGGGTGCTGCCACAGGAAGAGGATATAAGTCAACATAAACCCTGACTCAGGTCCTACCTTTGAATCTTAACGGCCATGTAACTTTGGGCAAACCACTTAACCCCGGAGCCTCAGCTTCCTTCTCTGAAAAATGGGAGTTACAGTAATGCCTATCACAAAGGGCTCCATGGATCATGTAAATAAAGTACCTGGAATTCAGCCCTTAGGAATGCTGGTTGTGATTATACAGATTAGTTGTGAATTGATATTATTATTTTCAGAGAGAGGTATTGGGGCAATGGCACATACTTTCTTCATGAAGCCAGGAGGTAGGAAGGCTTTAGCCAATGACATGGCTGTCTTTCTTCCTAGGTGAGGTACAGTCAGCTTGAGTGCCATGAAGGTTGAGCCTGACCGTCTGAGAACTGGAAAGAGGACAGGACTGGTCGGGGGGCAGACCCAGCTCCTGTTACTGGCTTCGCTACTAGGTAGCTGTGTGACTTCAAGCTAGTCACCATCTCTTTCTGGGCCTCAGTTTCCCCACCCGTGAAATGAGGATGCTGGCCTGCATCTCTGAGACCCCTTCTAGCATAGAAGTGCAGTGACCCCATGAACACAGGGGAGCCTAAGGACCAGGATCAAGACAGTCAGTCCACCTGCTGTGCTTCTACCTGTGTTGATTTTGCCCCCAGCTTCCTCAGACCCACGGTCATTCACAATGTTCTTTCCTATTGAATTCCTATCATATCGAGGGCCTGATTCTGGACGAAGTGTCGTTTCTACAGACACTGAGACTAGATCTCAGGACTGGAGCAAGGAGAGATTTGAGAGCATTGTTTGTCTCACTTTCTGTAGACCTGATGTCAAAATTCAGATGTGCAAAGCCAATAAACTGGAAGATTGTTGGTTTGTAAAAGAATCATCAAGAAGTGTAAATAATCCTGCTCGTCCATGTCTCACTCCCACGATGGGAAAGAAATTATGCTGAGTCCTCGAGCTTGAGGCCCTAACCACGCATTTAACATCCATCATTAATTCGATCCTTTCCATAAGACTTCCACCAGGTAAGCACCCCCATTCTCATATTGCCAACAGGATAGAGGGACAGCGAACTTACATATTTTGCTTAAGTTAAGGCCACGCAGACAATAAATGGTTGAACCAGGATTATAATCTAGATCTAATCTAGGTTGTCACCATAGAACCATATTCTTAAGGCCTGAAAGAGAAACAGCACAAAATGGGATGATGCCAGAAGAGAACTGGCTGGCTGTGTGACCTTGGGACAGTCGAGGAATCTCTCTCTGCCTGCTTTTTCTCACGTATCAAAAGTGGGCGTTGGATAGATCAGAGCCCCATTCTACAGAGTGGTACCTGTTGGTAGATCTCCAAGCTGCCAGGATTCCGCCACCCCACTCCATACTCAATATATATCAGGGCTGCTGCCAAGGGGAGAACAGGTAGTCATGGAAGTGATGCCCTGCTTGGGAATCTCCCAATGGACAGAAGGCTGGGGACTTTCACTTCACACATCTTCCCTTCCCTGCCCGTCTCCAGACCCCCATGGGTGCCTCCACTGGGTCTTCAAACCCAGGCAGGTCTGCCTACAAACCTGATTGTATAACACTTGGGATCTGTGGGAAGGCCTCTCTAAACGTCCATCCCAAAATGTCCTGCTCTATTTACAGACTCTCTCTACCCAGTAGTCTCTTTAGGGGATGGGGACCCCTCAATGGCACTAATGCTTACCTGCATCCGCCATGCAATGCCAAATGATGTAACAATTCCGTGGCATCCTATGAGACTTTTGCAACAGATGGAGTTGCCGTAAAATATTTAACAGGCTGACAATTGACACTCGAACTCTTTTGGATTCTCCAATGAATCTGATGCCCACATGTCGCCAAAAGCATTTATTGTCTCATAATTTGACTTACTTTTTTCCGCGCTGCTCCCAGTGCCTGCAAGTAGGGGCAAAATGGCTGATGTCTCCAGATGCCACAGAGGCTAATAAAGCTTGCTGTGCTCCCAGCATGCTCTCTGCTGTCAGCAACCGGCAATTAACTTAATAGGGTTCTTGAAATGGAGTCGATCCGGGAAATGCGGCATGTGTTGACACTCTCCCGCTGATCCAGGCAGCCTCCCACCATTGACTTGCCGGGTCTGTTTGCTATTTGAATTATTTAGGAGCTTGTTATGTGAATTAAAAAGCAGCACTTTGCAGCATTAAGTCTAATATTTTATGATCTTCAATTGATTAGGTGGGTTTTCAGGATTACATGGAAATGTAAAGATAAAACACGCCTCTGACAGGCTGCTCTCGCCAGTCTGCTTTGCTTTTCAAAAACCTAGATGAAAGCCCAAAAGGAGCCTGCCTCCTTTTTCCCCTCCAAGCGAGTCTTCTGGAACCTGTTTGCAGACTGTCAAAGGGCTTTTCCACCCTGAGGATACCAGGTGCCCTGGGTTCTCAGGACGAAAACGAGGCTGGTCCCCCTTTCTCTACTTTGCTTTTGTCTCTTTCTTGGAACAAAGACACCAGTGATGACAAGATGCCCGGAAGGACCACCTCTCAAGCCTGGGCCTGCAAAAGGAAAACCCTGCTGTGGGTTTCCAGCCATTCACTTGGACCTGGACGGGCACCACTGCTGCACCTGCCCTTGGCCAAGGGTGTGTGTAGCCCATGCCCCAAGCAGCACCAAGTTTACAGAGTGCCAAGCTCCAGAGGACCTCCCCTGCCACAAGGTCCAATTCACACTTTCCTGCCCTACCAGCTGCCACCACTCTCTCCCCTGGCTGATGACAATAGTTTTCTACTGGGTTTTCCCCATCAGTCCCATTCCAATCCACCCTACACCCTGTAGCCAAGATATCTTTCTAAAACCCAGCTCTGGCTATGACACTTCCCTGCTCAAAACCCCTCAATGGCTCCCCGTTGTCTCATCAGTCTGGCCCCAGGCTCTCTTTCTAGTCTCATCTTCTGTTGTCCCCATATGAACCAGCCAAACTGATCTATTTATTATTCTCAAAAAACACTCTCTGTTTTCTCAACTCTGAAGCTTTGCTCATGACGGTCACTTGGTTCACTAAACTTCCCTTGTTCACCTATGGAAAGTCTACTAGTCCTTGATAATGAAATGAGTAAATAAAAGTATACAATATAGAGCTTCCTATGTTCCAAGCACTTTACGTATTATTAGTTAATCCTCAATAACCCTTTAAGGTCGGTACCTTTATTATCTCCATTTTATACATGGCAAAATGGAGGTTCAGAGAAATTAGGTAACTTCCCCAAAGTCACTCAGCTAGCTGGAATTCAAGTCCAGGCAGACCAGGCTCATCTGATTCCATTTCCTTGGTAAAGCCATCGCTGCCCTTACTTGAGTGCCTTCTTTCTCCTCTGAAGTCTGCAGCATCTATCCTTCCCAGGGCACTGACTTATTCAGGTTGCAGGTAGAGATACACAGCTCTCTTCTCTCCCAGGATGCCAGTGCCACGGGACAGTCTGGGTCTCCCTTGTACCACAGCAGGGCGCAGGGTCAGACTCTGCACATAGTAGGTGTTGAATCAGCAGGCTGTTAACCTGACCGCAGGCTGGCTCCCCACCCAAAGTCATGACCGCTGGAAGAGTATTCACCTGGTCCCTACTGCACTTTCCCAGCGGCAGAGGAGGTATTGCAAGGTGCCAAGTGAAAGTGCAAGTTCTAAAGAAAGAGTGACCTGAATCTGAATCTGGGCACCACCTTTTTTAACCATGAAAACTTGGGACCATTCACCTCACTGAGCCTTGGTTTTTCTCACCTATAAAATGGAAATAATAGTAGTCCCCTCTCCATAAAGAAATTATTAAAATTAAATGAAATATTTCATAAAAAACTCTTATGATACATGGTTCCCAGCACGTGGTAAGGGCTCAGGAAAACATAACTCTTATTACCGTTGGATTGACCCCAGTTGGAGTCTTAAATCCACCTCCTGCAGCTCTGGGACGCTAGGCCTGGCATCTCTACACCTCTACACATGGGCTACTTAAAACATGGAGAAGTTAAAGAAATAACAGGAGGCCTGGAAAGGAACAGACATTCAGTATCTTAAGATCATTATTATTTTTAATTATAAACTTCACCCAAGCTGAGGACTTCTTTTTTTCCAGAACACCATAAAGATGGCCCCTGATCCCTAAAATCAACAATCCTGTGCAAAAAAAAATGACATCTGCTACACCCTGACCCTGCAGCAGGCTCTAAGGAGAAAGGGGATGGATGCAGCCCAGCCTGGCCTCCAGGGGGCGCTCGATTTAATGGGGAAGCCAGCAGGCAAGAAGCCCATCTCATCTGAGGCAGAAGGAGGGCAGGGATGGGGGCGGGGGTGGGGGGGTGGCGCGGGCTGAGCCAAGTCTGGGGGCTCAGCTGAGAGGAACCGCTGCCTGATCCTGTGACCTGTGACCCATCGGACGTGGTGGACGAGCCATGAGGAGGAAAGCAGGCACTTTGGCAATTGCAGCAGGAGAGTGTCTGTATGATTAGCAATGCCCTCTCAGGAGACCTCTGCCCAGAGCCGGGAGGCTGACAGTATAATCTTTTAGTAAGGAGTTGTCCTCAAAACCTCTCTGCTATAGGGAGGCCCTGAAGACAAGAAGTTGCTCTCAGGAATTATCTCACCACCATCACTAATAACGACTGCTGGGTCTGGTTCTTCAAGGCAGTAAGGTTCTGAACTTGGGTCAAATAGATGAGCTTAAGGAGGATGGGGACCAGGAAGACCCTAAAACACGTGCCAAGTCTTGTATAAATATATGCAGGTATATATACTAGGTAGAGGTTCTATAATATTCTGTATTTGTCAGGATAGGCTAACTGCTAGCTGCAGTAACAAATAACCCCTAAATCTCAATGGTTTTGGTACATATGTCCCAGTGCAAGCAGGCTGATAAGGAGTAGGCAGTGAAGGGCAGGGTTCTGCTGGCCGGGGCTCCACTGTCTTCAACATGTGGGCATCCAAGATCACCCCGAGCCACATTCTGTTGGCAGGTGGAGGAGAAAATGAGCATGAAAGACCTTATAAGAAATTTTAGGGCCCAGGCCTGGAAGTAGAATAGATTACTCTTGCCTACATTCCATTGGTCAAAACTCAGTCACATGAGGCCTCTAACCACAAAGGGTGTTGGTAATTGTAGTCTTCCTGTGTCCCCAGGAGGGAAGGAAAACTGGTTTGGAGAACACATCTCATAGCCTTGGAAAGGCACTTGTACAGAGCGGGTAAAAAGGGGCAGGGAATGAAGAAGATTGGTAAGTACCATTTGCTTTATGTACATTATTCACTTAATTCTCATTATTAATAATAGGTTTTTAAATTTTATATCCATTTTATAGGGAAGAAAACTGGAACTCAGAAGACTCAGAAGGCTAAGTCACTTACATAGGATCACACAGTAGGGGGTGTTCTGGCCCAGAGCACACCTCAGGTTTGTCTCTTGTCAACATACAGCTTTAAAGGCATCCCATTTTACGGCTTTTGCATATTAACGTATTTTGAGTGGGAAGGCAGACGTGAATGGAGAAGATAATTTTGAGCTGGTATTTTGGGGTCAGCTATCATTTATCGACTGCTTACTCTATGACAGATACCACGTGTTGAATAATTAACTCCCAGTAACCCTCTGAGCTACATCCAGCTATTATTATCCCAGGTTTATGAATGAGGAAATGGAAGCACAGAGTTATGTTGTTTGTCCAAGACCCCACAGCTAGTAAGTGAGGGAACCGGGACTCCATCCCCAGCGCCCAAGCCAGTTCCATAGGCAAACACTCCTTCCCATGCTTGTACTCACTCAGCTGCAGTTGCCCTTGGCCACCCCATGACTTCAAGGTAAACAGAGAATGCATCTCCCTCAACCTCATGCCCCCATCTTGCAGCCCAGTCTGCCTCTCCCCTTCGGAAGTCATGGTCTGAGGGCGGGCACCTGCCCAAGGGCAGGCTGACATAGCAGTACAGTCACCGGCCACTTGCAAACTGGAAGCCCCATGGCAAAGCCCACCAGCCCATGTAAGGTGGGTACTGCAAGCCCACGAGCAGCTGATATCGCCTTCATGACCCCATTCCATCCACCTGATGCCTTCATGAAGGTAGATTTTTAACATCTCTGACCACTTTGTCATTTAAGCCAAAATAAATTCAGCTACTGGGGCCAGAAGCAGGCCTGGGGTGAACGTGATGGGTAACCAAAGCAGCCTGGTCGGTACTCACACTCCCTTGGCCCTCTGAGGTGCCGCTTCACACAGGGTGAGGCCCTGGGGATGGGGAGACATCTCACCTTGAGCCTCGCACAAAGTCAAGGTGTTGACTTCAAGCTCTTACACAAAAGCAGTGAGCTGGTGGGAGGGTGGGTGGACGAGGAGTGGGACCGTCCCTCAGGCACTCAACAGAGGTACTGTGTGGGTGGGGGCCCCCAGGACTGAGGAGGGGTGAAGGATGTACAAGCACCAGGGTCGAGGGAGGGAGACCCCCCCCCAGACAAAGCTGCAACTAAAGCTGAAAGTTCAGAGCCAGAAGAGAAGAGGGGCAGCCCCCTTGCACCAGGTCTGTGCCAGGACCCTCTGGAGCAGAGATGCCAGGACTAGAGTCAGCAGGACTTGGTTCAGAGCCCAGCTCCACCATTCACTAGCCCCACGGTTTCACCGCTCAGTTTCTCTGTCTGTAAAATGGGCACAGTATCATCTCACCTCACAGGAGGACCCAGGGATGGAGTACATAAAACACCAAGCACCAGGCCTGGTGTGAAGCTCTCCCAGGGGCCTTTGAATACAGTCCTCTTAGAAACAAACAAACAAACAAATAAAGTAACAGACAATTCTCTAATCATTTGCATCATCAAACGAGATTCCTCATTTACAGCTGTTGGTTTTGTAATTAAAATAATCACCTCTTCATTTCTCATGGGCCCGCATCCTGATCCTTAATGTAGGTCGGTCGCCTGGCCCCCTCCCCAGGGTGCCCAGCACGGACCAGGCACGCAGAACCAAGTGTTTCTGAGGTCAGAGTTCACACTTCATAGGGCTCTTCCTTGTCCATTCTTTTCATTACTCCCGGAAGCAGCCCTGGGAGGCGGGGAGAGCTGACCTTGTGACCCCCCCCACTTCAAAGACTAGGTCATAGAAACTCCCCAGGGGTTTCCGTCAGTGAGCAGCAGCTCTGCTCCAAGCTCAGGGTGTTTCTGGTGACACCGAAGGGACTCAGCACCCTCTTAACCACCTGAGGACAACACAGGACACCAGAACTGACAGGCAGAGGCCTGACCCAGGGCAGGGCTACGAGCGTGGGCCCTGGAGAGAGGCTTTGTGGGTGCCGATCCCAGCTCTGCCACCTACTTGCCCTGAGACCTTGGGGCAAGCGGCTGGACCTCCCTGCCTCTTATCTAGAAAATGAGGATGACATCACTTTCTACCTTCTAGAGTGCTGTAGGTGCTGTGAGATTTAAAGAATTCATAATATAGTGTATAGTAAGAACCATTACGTGTCACTACTGATTCCCTGTGCGGGAAACCACACGCACCCACCTACCTTCCGTTTGCTTCTGATGCTCTGTGCCCTTGGGCAGCCGAGGCTGCATCTTATCCATCTTGGAGACTAAGACAGGGGGCAATGCAGTGTGGTGGTTAGAAGTGCAGGCTCTGGTGTCGAGTTCATACCCATCACTTCCTGCCTGTGTAAACTTGGCGAGCTCTCTTGTCTGCTCTGAGACTGTTTCTGCCTGCATAGAACGGGATAATAATAGAACCTGTTTCGTAGAGATGTGAGTATTTCATTAAGTGGTGTAACACACATGAAGCACCTAGAACAGATCCTGGCATGTGAGAAGTGCTAGACAAGTGTTAGCTATTATTGTATTTATGTTCTGGGCACCCGTTACTAGGCCTGATCCAATGGTGCTTGATGAGGTCCAGGAAAGGTGGATATGGCTGAGGTCAAGTCAGCCCTGCTAACAGTTTTCGGGCGCTTCACTTTGTGCCAGGCACCATTCTAAGAACTTTACTGGTAGCTCATTAAATGCTCATAAGGACCCTCGAAGGTAGGATTCTACTATTAACCCCATTTACAGCTGTGGAAACTGAGGCTAGAGAGGTCAAGTAACTTGCTCAAAGTTATCCACTAAGGACAGGCATTGCAAATCCAGGCAAAAGCTAGAGGACACAGACCCTGTGGGCCTCAGAAAGGAGTTGGGATTTCGCTCAAGTACAATAGGAAGTGATCAGATCAAACTGAACGTTCGTGGCCAGTTCAATGATTATTGAGCACCTACTGCACCCAGGCAGGCTGCAGTGAGCCTGAGGTCCTGACATGCGCCCCTCTCAGGTGACCCTGCCTTCCTGCCATGCCCCTCGGGCCTCCCCAAGCGGCTCCCTCCCTCCTTGGGCTTCGCAGGTTCTGGGCGAGAACTGGTGCTCTGGCCTCCGCCCCTCGGACCCCGGTGCGCAGAGCCCGGCCACGCTGCGCCGCCCGCAAACACGGCTCGCAGCCCGGCCTCCCCCCACCTCTGGCTGGGTCGTGCCGCCTCCTCCGGAAGCCCTCCGGGGCGTCTGGGGAGGCCAGGGTGGCCATGTTAAGCCACGATCCGAGCGCGAGGACCACCAGCCCCCCGGGGAACCCTTTCTGCCCTCAACTCGGCAGCGCGTGTCCAGTGCCATAAGCCCCTGGTGACCACACGGTGGGCACGCGGCCCGTGGGGCGCACACGCTGACCCCTGTGGGCACCTGGGCTCCGGACGAGCCCAAGCCCCGCGACCCCCGCGCCGTGACACGGAACGTTCCATCCCCGAACCTCGGCGACTCGAGGAGTCCCAGACTTGCGGTGGCGCGGCCTGATTGGCAGGTCCGCCCTTGGCTGGGGTGGGGGCCGAGGAAGGGCTGTGGTGCCCAATTGCTGTTTTTACTCCTGCCATCATCAATTCAACTATTGACAGGGAAAGGAGGGTCCGCCGTGGCTTTGTGTCACGCACTCACTGTAATTTACTTGAAAAGAATTAAATCACAATTACCTGCCATTCGTTTTGCATAAAACGAGCCAGAAGGAGGCTGCAATCGCAGAGTGCTTGAAAAGACAACAGCCCCGTTGTTGCCATATTAGAACAATATTTCTCAATTTGAAACTTAAAACATTCGAATTAGCAGCTTTGTTTGACTACGGTGGCCCACAGATAGGCAAGACTGACACCCCACCTCGGACTGCAGACATTACAGTTAACGAGCCTAATTTTCATTCATTTAAGTCTAGACCGATCTTTTAAAATCATTGCATTTATTGTCCTAATGTGCCTCCCAAATGTTGGAAGGGAAAACGTAATCTTTTGTCTGTTACCTAGCCCAGTAGGTAAATTATCTAAATGCCATGAAAATCCCTCTTGCTGGGGCTAAAATCAGAGCAAACTGTAATTAAGCCACTTGAGATTTGTTTAAATGTCCAAAGAAATCACACTGTTTCTCAAATAAAGTTACTTCTGTTCTCATTTTCTCTCCTTTCAGATATGGTCGTCAGGTAAATATGACTGATTAGCTTTTAAACCAAGGCTTCTAAAGTGTATTTAAAATATTCAATTCTGCAAAATTACATCAGTGTGAACTGGTGTGTTCAGCAAGTTTGAAGCCAGGCTAAGTTTTTAACAACTTCTGTAAAAGTAAACTGCTGCTTTCAGTGAGCTGTAGTTTTCATTAACATTAATGGGTTTTCAACAACAAAATGTAACTGTTCAATCAAGCTTGAATGTTAAAAAGAGCCCAGTTACTAATTGTGAGAACCCTCGAACAACCAGGAAAAGCTGAAAATTCAAAAATACAATTGGTAACATTGGGAACTGTGTTCAGGGAAAGTGAACAGAAATAGAGGTGATCTATTTCATATCCATAAATCTATAAAAGGTTGAAAATGGAGAAGATGAAGGGATAGAAAGGTAGAACTTTTGAAATATGAGTGGTAAAAAAGCAAGCTGAAATGCAGATTTAGTGTCAGGAATAATTAAGCTGCGAAGTAAGAAAACCCTGCAACCTAGGAAAGCAAGTCAGAGAGAGAATAAAAATACATTTGCTATTGTTAACAGTGGACTTTCCTAATTTTAAAAAGTGCAATTTTATCACTGAAATGTTATTAGTATTTTAAGAGGTTTTTTGTTTTTGTTTTTCTATGGATGGTTTTTTCCTTTAAGGAAAAAAAATATTTTATTGTCTGCTTCTTTTCATTTTTTAAAGTGAGTATGAAAATTATCATGTTTAATTTTATATTTAGGGACTTTAAAATCTTTTAAGGTAATTTCTCCTTTATTCTTTTAGGAGAGAATAAATGTTTGGCTTCAGCAGAAAACAAATTACATGTGGAATAAACCCAGGACTCAACTCTATTTTCATGACTGGGTTTTTGAACAATAATCCATAGAGGTGGGGAGAAAGGGATTCATCAGGCAAATGAAACAAAGTCCCTGATCTATATGCCTATTCTGATATCACCTCCCGGAATATCGGCAACATTTTAAGTCCTAGCCTAAGCCACGAATTCCTTCAGAACAAATCAAATGTCTTTAAAGAATATTTCTGTTTGAAAAGGAATTAAGCTCTCCTGAAAGAATTTTAAAGGTTGTGATATTCACAGTCTGATAAAGCAGCACCTTTAATGAAATTCTAATTAGCAATTTCATGCACTTTGCTATTAGTCATATCAGATTAATGCACATTTTCACAGCCTTCCTTTAATTAAGTGCACTTATTCCAAGTTTCAAACACTTTCCTTGTAAGATGAAAACTGTGCTGAAATGTTATTTAGTAAACAGAGAAAGTGTGAACGTGTGCGTGTGTACAGGGGTGGACATTTTTAACTGTCTACAATTTATTTTTTACATTTTGAGCTGGTGAACTCAGGTTTCCATGCCTTCTTGCATTCTTAGTGTTTCTTTGATATTTCCGGGGGACCTATTCAAATCTTTAGCCCGCCCAAGTGCACATCATGTGTACTTTGCCTAAAACATATTTTCTGTATGTGTGTATATGTCGGAAGATTTTTTGTTTAAAACATTTATTCTTCATGTTTGTGTGTGTGTGTGTGTGTGTGTGTGTATATGTGGGGGGTGAGGGACAGAAACTATGTAATATACAATATTTCGTTTTTAAAATCTCCTCTGAAAAGCAAGGAACAAGCATTTGCCCGTATAATATCCCCATCCCCATCACCTTTCACAGGCTCCTCCTTTCCTTTGAAAACAGCAATAAGATTTCATTCGACCTACTAACTTTCATTGTGAAGCCCCAGCAAGGAGCAGGCAGCTTCATGGTGAGCCGGATCCAGGGGGCACCGGATGTCTTCCTTTATTTCAGACTCCACTTCTCCATTGCAAGAGCCCAGCAGTCCAGCCAGTCATTTCCAGAGAAAGCGAGACCTACCCTAGTGACTCACACCCTACAGACCCCAGATTCCCCAGATCATCCCTCCCTCCAGCCTGCTGGTGGGTTGCTCCAATTCAGGGAGATGGTATTGTGGGGAATCAACCTGATGTTATCTGTAGCCTTTTGTCAAGAGGAAATTTTTGTTGCCTGTTTTGCTCAGAGGTTGAAACTTGCAATATATTAACTAATTGCTTGCATCTCTAACACATGTTCTCTTGTTGGTGTCATTCATGTATACTGTAACATTTTTGACATTTTTAGATTGTCTCTTGGGACTCCTGGGCCTCTTAGCAGTTCCCTACATGAAAAGTGTTTGCCTAATGATTACTGACTGACATCTCAATAACAAGCAACGTAGGAGTTGGGCGCATCTATTGAAGAGTTCTGGGGTGTGTGCGTGTGTGTGCCCGTGTTTTAATTCATGGTCTACTTTGTCAAGTCATGTGTGAGCCATAATTTAAGCTAATAATTACCAGACATGAATTCAATGAAACATTGGTGTCTACACTTAAAAAAAAAAAAAAAGTCCTGAATTTTAATGCATTCAGAAAATGTTTGCCTAGGGCCAGGCTGGGTCCAACACGCATATGGAAGCACTTTAAAAGTGATAAATGATTTGGAATCTACCCTGTCTACTGGTGTGCTTCTCAGGAAAGAAAATTAGGGCCAACAGGTGTTAGATAGGGAATGCTGGGGCATTTTAATAGAATTGTCAAAATGTTGGTACCAGATGTTGACATTAATGCACACAACTCGGAACGTAATGCTGGGCCGCCATTTAAATGATTATTTGTTTAAATTTCAAGTCGCCAGCAGGAAATCCTTACTTTGTTCAGCACCTTTCTCTGCACACCATCCCCCTGCTCTTTCCCCTATGATTTGCATCAAAGTGTCCGTGGCTGTTCGGCTCACATACGCATGCTTCAAATAATCCATGCCTGTCAAATTTCATTTTTTCTTTTCAGATCATATGCATCACAACCCCATCCTCGCCAGCCTTGAAGTCTGCCTCAGTGTATTCGTATATGAGAAAAAAATGATTTAAATACTGCCAGTTATAGGATAATTACTCTTTGAACTACTCAGTAACTTCAAATGTATATACCAAGTAATCTACATGAACTTGTAATTACTATGTATTTATACGATATTTTCCATGTAATCACCAAGTCGATACATGGTTATGTGAGCCTTGTAAATTACGGTGATAGCAGAGATCTAATCTCGCCCACACCACTGCAAAAAGCCCATGCGGGAGCCGCAGGTCTCCACAGCAGCCAATTAATCGAAGGATCCAGAAAGAGTCTATCCTTTAAAGGGAACTAGAACTTTTACCTGCAATAGAGTCCCAACTTTAAGAAATATCAGGGGATCGAGAGACTGGGGAGGTAGGCAGGGAGCAGCCTTCCTCATTCAGCTTTCATACAAAGACTGATCGGTTTGGGCAATTTATTGCTGCTGGAGTTGAAAGGCAATTGGAAAAAAAAATCTCTAGGCAAAATCCACCATCAGTTCTGCAGGCTGCATTGTGCTGTGACATGGGGAAGGTCCTAAAATAAATTCCAATGTGAGTTTTAAGAACCAGCCCTGAGGCAGATTTGGTTTGTCATCTCTTTGAACCCAATTAAAGCAGAAGCAAAACCTTTAGTTTTTCCGAACTGGGGCATCTTGTCCCAACTCTCCAAAAGTACCTTCCTTCACAAATAAACTCCGTGTGTGTGTGTGTGTGTGTGTGTGTGTGTGTGTGTGTGTGCGCGCCCATACACATGAGCACTCGTAGGCACACACACGTGTGAGCAAGTGCCGGCACACTAATTTAATCTCTTCAAAAGCTACATTGGACCATGTGGACCCTTTGTTCAGAAGCAACCATCCAAACGGGAAGGACCCGTCTCCCTCCTTGGTAGGTACCCTCCTTTCTTCTTGACTGGGCTGCTGGGCTCTGTTTTTCCTTGGCACAGGAAAGGACCAGGGCATATACAGCACCATGGCCTTCTGGGCACTATAAGTGGCCACTCAGAGTAGAGCAAGGGACACAGAGTGGCTAAATCTGTAGGGGATTCTGGACTTCCATGGAGTCAACAAGTTTTCCTCTTTTCTCAGCCCAACTTAGAAATAGGAAGAAACAAGGCAACAACCCTGGAGGGTCCACCTAGGCCCTGCTGGTCAGCTGACCCATACCCAGAGCCTGGCTTGGCTCCCACACAGCTCCAAGACAATGTCCCCAACCCACCAAGGTTCGGCAGCTGGCTGGTTCAGCCTCCACAAAGCCTTGTCTCTTCAGAGGCTCAACCACCTAGAACTGCACTGTCCAGTACGGTAACCACTAGCCACAAGTGGCTATATAAATACGGCCCTGAAATTAAAGGTTCTGTTTCTTGGTTGCACCAGCCACATGTCAAGTGCTCAGTAGACGTGTGCGGCTGGCGGCTACCACGTGGGCAGTGCAGATACAGAATCTGTTCACGATTGTTGGTCTAGAACTCTACATAATTCTCTGCTATCTGTCCTGATCTTTCGCTACCCAGAGACACTGACATATAGGGGGTCAAAGGACAAAGCCAGAGAGGTTTGCCTGAGGCCATTAAGAGGCTGCCTCGCCTCCTCAGTAAGACTTCTTCTTACTATATCTGGCCTCTTGGGCAGAGCCGAGGTCAGACCCAAGGCTAAGCGTGTTACCCAGAGCTCAGCGGACGCTCACTGGGATTCCTCTTGGGGAACTAAAGCCGCAGACCCCACAGAGCCCTGGGAGACGTCTGAGGCCATGGAGGCTGTAAGTGACTAGTGGTCAGTTCTGCTGGCCAAATTGGTATCTACATCATAGAGAGGGCAGCCTTTGCAGGTGTAAACCTGGGATATCACTCTGCCTTCCAGGCTAAGAAATTCCAGGGAGAAATTCTAATCATTCATTATCTTTAATCACATATTCTATTATTTTCTACTTTATGGATATTGTATGTAACTCATTATTGTGGCTGTTTTTCCAGTGCCTACCGTACGCAGACCAATTGTCTCTTTAATCCTCACAAAGCCCTATGAAGTAGAAACTGTGATCCCATTTTATAGATGGGAAAACTAAGGCTGGATGGACTCATTGACCCCCCCAAAGCCACATGGCTAGTCAGCAGTGCATTCGGATCCAAACCTCACCCATTTCCACACATACAGGCCTATTCTTCAGCCTCGTATGAGCTGTCTCTGCTGCCAGCAGGCATACAAGAAGCTAAGCAGAGTGCCTAGCCTTCCAAATCCTCAGCCACACTCATTCTCAGCTTGCAAAGTGCTTACCTTCTCACTCTGCTAACAGCTCTTGATAGATCACCCTCCCAATCGGTGGTGGTTTGTAAAATGGCCCCATTTCTACCTCTCCCCATATCCACGCCTCCTTTGCAAAGGGATTTTGCAGCTCCTTTCCTCAAGCGATGGAATGCATTTTGCAGAGTGTATTTCTGAATTTAGGTTGGCCTTGTGACTTGATTTGGCCGATAAAAGGGGGCAGAAGCAACACCATGCCACTTCTCAGAGTAGGTCTCGAGAGGCATTGAGTCCTTTCCTGCTCTCGCCCTCTCTCTCTCTCTGTGTCTCTCTGTCTATGTCTCTCTGTCTCTCTGTCTCTCACACACACACAAACGCACACACAATCCAGCCACCACCACTTAAATGAGCCCAGGCTTGCCGGCTGGAATAATGAGAGATAAATGCCCCAGTTGTCCCCACTGCCCAGCTAATAGCCAGCCAGCCTTGGGAAGCAAAGCCACTTCGTTGACCTGCAGCTGACCACAGATACACGAGGAAGCATACTTAAAAAGGAAGAACTGCCCGCTGAGCCCAACCAAGTTTGCTGACCTATAGAATCATAGATAAATGATGGCTGCTTAAGCCACTATATTTGGGGGGTGGTTTGTTTCACAGCAGGTTCTAACTACAGCACAACCTCCAAGCCAAATAGTTTTTCTTCTTTAATTGACTGGGTATCTTTAGGTCTATGTCAGAGCTCCTGCTGGAGACCCTGAAACCCACCAACCCGCTGTTTATCTTTAGGGCTACATCAGAGCTTCTGCCGAAGACCCTGAACCACCAACCCGGTGAAATTCAATAGCACTCCTCTTGCCACCAGTCCTGAGCACCATGAAGCCTCCTTGCTCAGTAAGCAATTGACAAATGAGAAATTTTATTTTAAAAAGTCCAACTCTAAACTCTAATCTCATGTCATTGGACATGAGATTCATTCCCACTCTTGGTTCTGATTTTGGACCAAACCACAAAATCTCCCATATCCACTAAGATTCTTGCTTTTATTTTCTTTCCTTTCATAACCAGGCATCCAGAGGAAAATGTTTATCCCTCCCAAGTCCATCAGCAGCCTGCAGGGCTGAATGAGACCCACCCAACTCATTTTACGTTTTCCCATTGGATCCATCAATTTCAGGCCTTCCCAAGCCCGGAGTGCAACTCACATTAGAAATCCTGTAAGACCTGTGTCTGGAACAGTGCTGTACAGCCCATAACACGTTCCATGCAGCTGAAAGTGAGATGCGGGAGACTGGGTCATGGCCAAGTTGGGCTATTCCAGCAAACTCCACGAAGCCTCAAGGAAATGTTCCATCACTCATGCTTTAGGTTTCATAGTTTTGCTCTATGAGTTCCTGGAATTCCTAAGCATGTTACACTCTGCATTCATTCAATAAGTAGGTCTTAGTCACCTAATATGTGCAAGCAAGACTTGGACGGATAAAGAGAGGGAGGAAAATAGACCTACGCTTGGAGAGAGCTCACTGCTGTACAGGTATAAAAATGACAAAAGATGTTGATGGGCAGAATAAAATAGGCATCAGCAGAGAATAAAACAAGACTAGCTGATATTTTCAAATATTCAGCATCTTCCAAGCGTGCTTCCAATTTCTCTAACATGCATTAATAATTTATTTAATCCTCACACCTCTCTTATCATGAAGGCACTATTACCTGTCCCATTTTACAGATGAGAAAACTGAGGCACAGAGAGGTTGAATAACACAGGCATTCCTCTACTGCATTCCTGAAAATATACATGAGGATTAAATGTGTAGAAGTTGAGTAACAGACTGATGTGTTAGAAATGGAGCTCCGGGCTTCCCTGGTGGTGCAGTGGTTGAGAGTCCGCCTGCCGATGCAGGGGACACGGGTTCGTGCCCCGGTCCGGGAAGATCCCACATGCCGTGGAGCGGCTGGGCCCGTGAGCCATGGCCTCTGAGCCTGCAAGTCCGGAGCCTATGCTCCGCAACGGAACAGGCCACAGCAGTGAGAGGCCCGCGTACCGCAAGAAAAAAAAAAAAAAAAAAAAAAAAGAAATGGAGCTCCTTTTCAATAATGTAAAACAGAAATTATCTAGCACAAATATTCTACTATGTACAACGTACAATGTATTATTTAAATTTAAATATTTTAAGTCATTCATATATCAAAATGATTATAACCCTAAAATATTAATTAAATATAAATATAGACAAAAGCATTGCTAAAGTAATTTCTTACCCCAAATCTCTGACCTCTTGGTTGACCTGAAATGGTATTTATAAAGCAAAAAAAGCCAGTTTTTTTTTTAATTGAAGCATGGTTGACTTACAATATTATATTAGTTTCAGGTGTACAACATAGTGATTTGATATTTTTTATAGATTACACACCATATGAAGTTATTATAAAATATTGACTGTATTCTCTGTGCTGTACATTATATTCCTGTGACTTGTTTTTAAAAGACCCAGTTTTAATTTGGGTCAGAGGATTTGCTGAGAAGGAGGCATTGCCACAAAGTCGGCTCTGAACATACTTCTGAGCTGAGAAGCTGGGCACCTGTTGAGCCAAAGCAGAGCCTGGGAGCTGGTAAACCTGAATTTGAACAAGGGCCTCTCCCATTGTGGCTGGGTATCCTTGGGCTAATCACTTAACCTCTCTGAGCCTCAGTTTCTCAGCTTAACATGGAATCTTTGATATCAACTTTCCAGACCCCCTTGGGCTTTTTGTCAGGATCAATTAGAACACATTGTGAATGAGTTCTGTGAACTCATTAAGTTAAGCACTTATGCTCCAAGTCAGTCTTCTTAAAGTGTGGTCCGTGGACCTGCAGGATCGGCATCACCTGGGAACTGGGCAAATTCTCAGGCCGTAACCCTACTGAATCCGAATCTCTGAAGGGCGGGCCCAGGAAGACCCTCTGGCAATCCTTATGCGTGGTAAACTTTGAGAACTACCACCTCACGTGATGCTGCTTCCCCAAGAGAGTCCCAGGTTACAACTATGAGAATTATCGAATGCCCCTTTCATCCTCAAAGGTATCTCAGAACAGATAATAAGGTGTATGGTCCCTACAAATGGCTCACCTGAGCCTAAGCCTTCCTAAGATATGGGGACCCTGTTATCACCGTGGAGACTGGGCTAGAAAAGGGAAGGAAGGAAGGGAGGGAGGGAGGGAAGGAAGAAGGAAAGAAGGAAGACAGGTGGGCAGACTTTCTCTAGGATCTGCCTTTTGGGTGATTAGAAAAACTAGAAGTAGAGATCGTGGGCATAGGCCGCAAGACGAGAGTGTTCCAGAGGATCCTGGCTGTTGAGGCCGTTTCTTTCTTTCTTTTTTTTTTTTTGGCGGTACGCGGGCCTCTCACTGTTGTGGCCTCTCCCGTTGTGGAGCACAGGCTCCGGAAGCGCAGGCTCAGCGGCCACGGCCCATGGGCCCAGCCACTCCGCGGCATGCGGGATCCTCCCAGACCAGGGCACGAACCCGCGTCCCCTGCATCGGCAGGCGGACCCTTGTTGAGGCTGTTTCTATGTCAACAATCACGCCATCATCTATAAATGCTAGAGGTCAATCACTGGTCCCCTCGCTTTCACAGATCCTGGGTGAATTCTACACAGCACACCATGCAACTACTTATTTGCCAGACGTGCCTTAATCCATCCTCTTCATCCCGGAGATGGGCAAACTGAGGCCCAGACAATAACTCCTCTGTGGCATATGGAGTTATTTGCAGAGCTTGGAGTGCCTCACAGAGATAATTCTACTTGCAACTACATGCTACCTGAGAGTGAATCACCTTGAATGGCTGGGCCTGCTGAGAAGAAAGGAGAGGAATATGGCAACTTCTGGTGAAACCAGCCTGAGCTATCTTGGGGGAAATAACTGCAACTTTAACCTAACCAGGCAGAGCTCACCCATTTTTCAGATGAACAAATGGAGGTATAGAGCCAGTTAACTGGCTTGCCCTGGTGGCTGAGGGGACCTGAACTCCTGACACCACTTGATCCTTGAATATTTGATTGGAAGTGTTGATTGCCTTTCATACTTAAGGACTCTCATTTGCTGCTGGCCCAAAATTCTTATCTTAGGGATTCATTCCTTTGGATCTGGAGAACTCAATGGGCAAGAGCCTTACCTGTGAGATTAGTGCCCTTATCTGTAAATGTGGTCATAAGTAGGCAGTGAGCCAAGAATAGGGCCATCTCACCAGCTTGGTTGTATCTATACACCTTTTTTATTATTTACTCAAAATTTTACTTTCAGTTGATTTACCTTTTCATTAACAATTTTAATACATTTATTTTAGAAGAACATATCACATGACTGCTGGAAATGGGAAACCAGCTTTACTTACCATAATTCATTAAAACCAATATATAATTTCAAAATATAAAATGTTTATCAGTAGGGTTTCCCTGGTGGCACAGTGGTTGAGAGTCTGCCTGCTGATGCAGGGGACACGGGTTCGTGCCCTGGTCCGGGAGGATCCCACATGCCGCGGAGCGGCTGGGCCCGTGAGCCATGGCCGCTGAGCCTGCGCGTCCGGAGCCTGTGCTCCACAACGGGAGAGGCCACAACAGTGAGAGGCCCGCATACCACAAAAAAAAAAAAAAAAAAAAAAATTTTATCAGTGCAATAACTCCAACCAACTCACGTGCCACCAACATGACACATAATGCATATGGAAATGCCAACACACACGGGAAGGTGAGGCCAGGAGAAGGAAAGGGAAGGAGTTCCCATGTCTGCAATGAGGCTGCACAGTGCTTTCCAGAGAAATCCCAGCGGGTGGAAGGAGGCTTGGACATGGCCTTGGTGAAGCCACTTCTATTTCAAGCTCAGTTTCTTCAGCTCATAAGTGAGGCTGAGCGTGATCATTCTTTCCTTCCCTGGAGGCTTAGGGGGACAATTAATTAGGATTGTGGCTGTGTGTGAGCTTTATAAACAGTGTCACAGCACAGAATTGAATGATCACCATCATTGTTCCCAGCTCTCCCAGCTATGTGAGGCTGCCAGTCCTGAGCAGATGCAGGTGTGCACAAGAAAGGGTGCTGGTCCAGGAGACCTTATCCCACACGTGGGTGAGAGCACCTTGTAAACATGAAACAGAAACTAAGAAAATGCAAATAAGAGCAGACCATCAAGACTAGGGAGAGCAAAAGTGCAGGTCATAAAACATCACATAGTTGCCCTAGTTTAGATTTAACACTGAGCCTCCTGGTGGCAAAAACGAAAAGGGAAAGACAGTCAGTTATGAAAGAGGAAAGCAAAGCCTTTCAACTTCTCAGGGGACACAAAGTTCTTCTTAGTCTTAAATTAAAAAATTAATTTTTCACACGGGGTTTAAGATGGGGCCACTAGGTGACAGGAAAAATAGCTTATACCAGGGCTGTACATCCAGCCTCAACAGCCTCTGCAGATCCCAGGGCCCCTGGTGAATTTGCCAGTGCCTCCAGGCTGCTTTTGGATTCACGCTTTCTGTTTCATTTTGTGACTGTCTCCACAGTGTGCACAGTGGGAAGAGTGCTGATCTGGGAGCCTGAGAACTCCAGGTCCAGTCCGGGGTTGTGGGACCCCACACAAAACAGCTGTAACTCTGACCAAAACTTCTCCATCTGGTGGTGCAGCCACTGAAAACCTTTTTGAAAGAATTACCATTGCATCTGCAAAGCTCATGAGGCATAGTATAGATGTGACATGATTTCACCCTTATTAGATAAGTCTATCGGTACATAAAAAGGCCAAATGCAGAGTGGTTAGGAACACAAGGAGGGTGCTAGAGCCAGTCTGTCCGTCCAGGCTCAAATCTGATCTCCCACCGCCTCTATCTGTGTTGCCTTAAGCAAGTCAAAACCTCTCTGTGCCTCTGTTTTCTCATCCGTAAAATAAGATAATAACAGTACCTACCTGATAGAGTGGTTTTAAGGACTAAATGATTTCATATGTAAAAATCACTTATAATAGTACCTGGCACACTGAGGACTCTTGTGTGTGTACATGTGCGTGTGTATTTGTGTACATGGGTGTACACGTGTGCCTGCATGTGAGAATGGGTGTGTGCAGCCACTGAGAAAAGTTCCCACAAAAAAAATCTGAAATGCTAAATGTCTCTGGTGGTGGTTTGGGTTTCCTTCTTTATACTTTACTTTTCAAATGATTTTCTTTACTTTTCTACTCAGGGGGAAATGTGCTTTGTCCTTGACTTTCATCATCTGAAAAATCAGGATCCCAAACCTTGTGTCACATATCTACCAGGGTCGCTGCAAAGTTCAAGGAGACACGGAACTCAGGGTTTATAAACTGTGAAATGCTGTACACAGTTGCGGGATTGCCTGTATAAGCACCCTGGAGCCTTGGACCTCCAGCTCTCTAGGCCCGGTCCCCCGTGGGTGGGTCCTATGGCTGTGTCTCCCTCACACTCTGGCCCTGGATCTGGGTTGGGGGCTGCCCCCATCATTCCAGTGAGTCCTCTCTGAGCCCCCTCCCCAAAAGGCTCCTTGAACAGGGAAAACATTTCCCCCTCCAGCCATCAAACGCTCCAGCCCCTCAGGTTTAAAAGCTCGATAGTCCTTTATCATCCCCTTCGTGGTGGAAAGAATATCTCTCCGGCACCTTCCTACCCACACATCCCTACCTCGCATCCCTACCACAATCGGGCCTCTGAATGTTTTCCATTGAATTCAGTGTTTTTTAAAAATGTGCAGGGGTCTCCTTCCTTGGGTGTTTATCCCACCACTTGGGGGATATCTGGAGCCAGCCCCCTTCTCCGGGTCCCTGATCCAAATTCATATCTAGAAATGAAATTTACAAAAAACAATAGAGCCAGAAGGAACCAAGAGAGCTTTTGCACATTATCTTCTTGAGATTTTTTTTTTTTTCCTTAAAGCAAATTTGGCATCTTAAGCGAGATACCACCGTATATTTATGGGAGTTTAATAACTTCTTCCATTAATAACATAGACAAACTAATTTACCCAAACGTGTCTGTTTTAAACTCTGGGAACAAAGGGTGGGAGGAAGAAAATCAATCTTTCCTTTGTACTTGAGCCACTGACCCGTTAAAGCTTTGAAGATCATTTCTTTAAGAAATTGTGAAGAGTTATTTAACTGCAAACAGCAGCTACCTTCCCATTCCAGCTGCGTAATCAAGCATAATAAATTAGAGTTAAAAAAAAAGTCGATTCCTTTTTTTTTTTGTATAACTGAAAATCCTTAATAGCACTTTGACAAATCGGCTTCATGGCAGACACCAGCGAACTTTCCTTGCACTGGAGCTGCTGAAGCCAAGCTGAAGCCATCCTGAGACATTCCTGATTGGAGGCCGTTGGGAGAAACCCAGGTTTTACCTTTGAAGCGGGGCTTGATAAAGTTCCTGCCGCTGGCAGGGGTGAGCGCTGCCCTGGGACCCAGCCACCCTGAGCGGGCGGCAATCTCCGTCCTCTGCCCTGAACGCCCGCCGGCAGAGGGCCAGTCTACTGTGAAGGGGCAGCTCAGGCTGGCCCCCAGCGGCGGCCAAGCGCCTCCCTCCCGAATCTGGTCAGCATTCCTCCGTGCAAACCGTTCTGATCCACTGTGATAAAAATCAGTCTCCATGGGTCTTGAAAGAGTCAAAGGCCCTTCTTAATCAAATGATCAACTGTTCATTTTGAAAGCTTGACTGGTTCAATTAAGATCACAGGCAGGAGACGGGCCGGTCATATTACCCTCCTTTCCAGCCCGCCTGGCCAGTCGCCGTCCCCAAAACCTACCTTTGACCAGCCCACTCCTGTGCCTGCCTGGAATGTTCCACCACCCCCTAATGAAATCTGACCACCCTTCAAGGCCTCATTCTGCTCCCACCTCCTCCCAGAAGCCTTCCCTGGGCCGACCAGCTGGCAGGGACCTTTCTTCCCATGAAATCTTGCAGCCATATTGTGTATCCTTTCACTCGGGGTTTTGCTGTGGTCTGTCTCAAGCTGCTCTTACCCACTTAAGAGCAATCAGACTACAAGCTCCTGGAGGAACCTGGCCACGGGACATGGCCTCCGTGAGCACAGCCTCACCACTGACTGAAGAGGGACCTTTATAATGTCTGTGCGAGCCTGCCAACAGGCAGCCCTTGATGGCAAAGTGCTGGCTTCCAAGAGTTCGTTTGTGAGTCAGGCTGTTTGGAATTCAGAATGTGCTTTTATTTTTTCCAAAATAACCATGTTCTAGAGTGATGCAATAATGCTCTGGTGGAGGCTAGGCCGCAGGCTGGCCCACAAAGTCCTATTTTGCCTGTAACATAACTGCAATAGTATTCAACAGACATGCTCCAATTAACAGTGTTAGTCCACTGGGAGCTAAATAATTTTTTATGGGCTAGCCTGGGAACTTGACCCCATTATCCACTAAAGGGAAATGCTTTGGTGAGAGGCACACTCACCTCCGCCCCCTTCCTCCCATCCATCGCATGCCACGGTAGCTGGCAGGGTACAGAAAGGGGACAAAGCTATGGGGCCCCTCTTCTGCTTTCTTCCCCTGATCAGGTCAGCCTGGCTGCCCCTAAAACAAAAAGAGAGGGAGACTCAGGGAGCCCTAGTTGGCCAGAGATGCCCCTGGCAAAGCCAATTTTCTGATGGATGGTGGCAGTAGGGATGGGGGGTGAGGGCTATAAGTTTAGGGACCATGGGAAGCAGCACCTACATCACAGGTCTGTGGAGAGCTGCCCTCCCAAGCATGCCCAAGCCTAGCTCGCAGAAGTGGTACCTCCCAAAAGCATTATTTTAATCAGGAGATAAAGCAGAGACACCCGTGTGCTCTGCTGTTACTTTAACGAGAGCCCTCATCTTTCCCCTTCTGTCCCTGGCATGGGGTCATGTGGCACAGCACCTCCCTACCACCCCCAGCCTCCAAAGCACAAGGTCAGGTAATGCTCAGGGCTCAGGTAATGCTCAGGTAATGCTCAGGGCTCCAATCCTGCCAGTCTGTCTATACCTGCTGACTAGACATGCTGAATTTCTATTTTTTTAAACAGCAAAACTTAAGGGGTAGTGTTTGTTTGTTTGTGTTTTTAATTACTTTATTTATTTATTTATTTTTGGCTGTGTTGGGTCTTCGTTTCTGTGCGAGGGCTTTCTCTAGTTGCGGCGAGGGGGGGCCACTCTTCATCGCGGTGCGCGGGCCTCTCACTGTCGTGGCCTCTCTTATTGTGGAGCACAGGCTCCAGACGCGCAGGCTCAGCAGTTGTGGCTCACGGGCCCAGTTGCTCCACGGCATGTGGGATCTTCTCAGACCAGGGCTCGAACCCATGCCCCTGCATTGGCAGGCAGATTCTCAACCACTGCACCACCAGGGAAGCCCAGGGGTAGTGTTTTTGATGTCCCCCAGTTAACCACCCCCCAGGAGCTCTTACTGTCAGCATTGATGCTTTCACAGACAATACCACGTATACGTCTCTTCTGATTAAGTTATCAATAAATTATATTCACGTCAGTGATTTTTCTAGAAATGTCTCCATCCCAAATTTTAGACGCACCCTCTACTCAGTCCATGTGACCCCAGAACACCTTTTCAACTGACATAGTAACACTAGGGAGGTTGACCCTGGAAGGAAAGTCAAAACTGGCCTGGGTCGTACAACGTCAGGAAATCCTTAAAGGGAAGCTTTCAGAGTCTCCTTACCTCATTGCTACACCACTTTGCAGACGCTGTGTTAGAACCCATTTAAAGCATTCAAGCATATAATCAAATTTCAGTAATGAGTTATTAATTAAGCAGGGGCAACCAATTCTCTGCTAACTGCCTCATAAACAATCGACAGGAGATTTGTGAATTTTGACTTCCTGACACTATTAAACAAATCAATATTAGGTTTCAGACACAGCAATTCAGACAGTTTTCTCTGTTATTTGGCAGCCATCTGCCTAGAATACTAATGAAAGAATTAAGAGCTGGAGATTTTGCATGTGTTCCATCAAAAAGATCCTTATCTGTGGGGAATTGGGGCCTGATTTGCATGGAAGAAGTCTTTGCTTTTGTAGGTACAATTTTTCTCAATATGTCACTCATTAGTATTTATAAAAGCTCTGGGCAGTGGAACGTCCACCAGGCTTCAGAGCAGCCAAAGCCCTACTGGAGATAGCTCGGAACAAAGCAATTCATTTATTTATATATTTTGCAGATTGGTTAATTTATAGCTAACCTAACCCATGGAACACTTGGGTCTAAGAACACAGCCAAGATCCTTATTCAGCTTTTTCTCAAAAGGTCTGTTTGTTCCAGTGTAGAAACAGCTAACTAAATGAAGAAGATGGAGTTTTGCAAAATCTGGGCAACCTCTAAGTGGCAAAGTGTGGTCATCTTGGTTTACCCTTGACCTTCTCTCTTTCTTTCTCTTCTCTTTGTTTATCTCCCTTTAGTGCTCACTTAGCAGTGCTGTTAAAAATACCTTATAGAGACAATGACAGAGATTTACCTCTGTTTCTCTAAGGAAGAAATATAGCCCAGGTAGCAGCAGTGCTAAGAGCTCTTATTCTTACTTCATGTACCCCAGACCCAGAGTCGGGGATTTGTTCAAGGGGTCACTCGGCATGTGTAACCCATTCCCTCTGTGGCCTCCCGGCTTAGTCGCCAAAAAGGTACCAAATAGGAGTCGACCTGAGGGTTTAAGGATTGGCACTAACATGGTGATAAGGACCCTTTCCAGAGGCAGAAGCTCCCCTGCTTATCATATACTTATCTTAATTCTTTGCAGCCGAAAAAACCCAAAAAAACCCCACATATATACCTACATATACAGTTTTTAATAGATATTTTTATATACTGATATATTTTATATAGATATACATACCCAGAAATGTATTCTTGGGAGATTTGGGGTTGAATTTTTTTCAGATGCATTTTGATTTTGTTCCTTATTGAAAAGTATCTTAAAACAATAATCTAAAACCAAAAAAACTGAACTTTGTTATCTAATCCTAAAGCTAAGAAATCTCCTCAATGGTTCTTATCCTTGGATGTTTAGACCCATAAAGAGTTCATTGACTAGCTTCAGAGGGCTCCAGAATTCTCCTGACATTGTCTGCAAAACTTGGTATTTGAATATATTTTCATTTTTTGAGGAGGGGACCCACAGCTTTACTCAATATTCTAAAGGGCTCTATAACTCAAAATGAATTAAAACCACTTTTCTATCCCTTTTATAGATGGGAAAGCAGGGGGCTAAGTGAACGCTATGATTCTCAAGAAGACTGTTGAATGGTGGCTAAAATCCCACCTCTAGACTTCTGGTCATGTGATCTTTCTTTGCATGGCATGCTGGAGTTGCTGTTTATTGACCAATTAAGATTATATTCAATTGTTAGTAACAAGAAGTGAAAAATAATAGTGACTTAAGTAGGAAGAAATGTTTTCCTCTTCCACCTAAATGAGGTCCACTGATCAGCAGTCTGGGACTAATATGGCAGCACAATGATATCAGAATCCCAGGCTTCATATACCTGGGATTGCTCTGTTCTACCACGTGGTTCCAGATGGCTGCCCAGCTCCAGACAGCATATCCTCATCTCTAGTCATCATAAAAGGAGGAAGGGTAGAGTGGTAGAGAGGGCATGTCCCTTCTTCTAAACATATTCTTGGGAATCCTCTGGCAGCCCTGTGGTTAAGACTCGGTGCTTTTGCTGCTGTGGGCCCAGACTCCATCCCTGGTTGGGGAACTAAGATCCCACAAGCTGTGAGGTGAGGCCAAAACAATATATATATATATTCTTCGGAGACCTTCTTATATCTTAAAAACAAAAACTTAGTTACATGGCCACACTTAGCTGCAAGAGAGGCTTGGAAATGAAGTCTTTATGGTTGGTAGGGGAAACTGCACATTGGAGGAAAACAAGTGGTAAGAGAAAGTGCCCCTCCTGAGCACATCCCAAGAACCAACACAGAATGTGCCTAGAATGACTCTGACCCAAGTCTACTGCACAAAGCCAGAAGGCAAAGGTGTCTTCATGCCTAAAGGAGTGTCGGGTTGGAATGGAGGACATGTCAAAAAAGTGTCACCAAAGTTAACAGTGGTAGAAGGGACAATCCGGTGTGGAGGTGGAGAGTTAAACAGAGAACCAAGAACTGCAGAAGGGAGAATGGGTGAAGTGGGAGGTGGCGAGGATGGGTTTCAGATCAACACACTGGCAGGTGCTCACATAAGTAGATTTCAATAAAGGGCCCACCACGGAGCAGACGTTGGGTTTGGTTCTCCTTTGATCAGCCTGGTTATCTCACCCTCAGATTCTGAGGTCTCCAAACCCATTTAGGGTAACAAACAATGGACTTTCTTAAGGCCACTCTCACCTTGAAGATTGTGGGAGAAGTATGACCTACGTGTCCTTACAAAATATATGAAAGTTCAAGCAGAAATCCAAACTTAGAAAGGGAAGAAATTAATGTGAAGTGTTTCCCACATTGCACGAGGAGCTTTGTTTTACAAGGTTTACAGTGGGGCCTTCGGGAGTCTCCCTGACATATATCAAGATGACTTCGTGTTCCAAAATTCAATTCGCATAATATTTGAGAAGAGTAGCGATTGACTGGGTTATACCTCTCTATTCACTGAAATAGGTAAGGGGAAGACAAGAAGAGGGATCCACCATCAGTTGAGTATTTATTACATGTTAGACCAATTCCCATACACTGTCTCACTTAACTCTCACCACACAGTAAAGTAGGCCATATACATATTCTGTCCCTAACTTGTTCACGTCACACAGGATGTGGCAGAACTGGTGCTAGGTACTGCATATCCCAGTCTCTCTCTCTGCTCTAGCTTTCTGTGAGATGTCCCACACTATCTCTTTGTCATGTAGAATCTCTATTAATTTTGTCCAAATATCATATTTTGGTTTTCCATTTAAAACCAGCAACTAGAACAATACCATAAATATGGTTTGTGTTTGGGGGGGACATGGAAATTTCCTTTACTGTTTTGCCAAATTATAACTTAGTTTTTTAAATTTTAAAATATCCATGTTACCTTTGCAGTCAATGTCTCCTAGTCCATGAGTACTTTTAGTTTGAAATTACTATAGATTGTTAAAATAATTCATCAAATGAAAAATCCAGAGAAAATTCAGAAACTGTCACTGTTCTCCATCAATCTTATATTCCTTGCCTTGATGGAGCAACCTGGAAACATGCTATGTATTTTTAAATATGTTAGTTCAGAGCACTGGCCATATGCCAATGCACAGTTGATTGATCACTCAAGGTTAACAGTTGCAGTTCCATATTCCTGGATGATACTATGTCAGTCTTTGAACATTATTTCTGGTCAAGAGAATCCACTCCAGTCAGCTTAAGCAGAAGGGGAGTGTTATTAAGGAAGACTGAGTATCTCACAGAACCTCCGGGTGTGCTAGAGAACGAGATTTGGATGCTGCAAGAAATACTGTAGCCAGGGGGCCACTTCACTGGGAACCAAACCCATGAGACTGTTGTGCTATAAAATCCATGGTCTCTGTGGCCCACTGATCAGAACCTATGATACAGAATTATGGGCTCCACAAACTTCATCAGAGCCAGCTCCAAACACAGGAGGCATCTACACTCCACTCCCCAGCATGTCTGATCTTCCTGCATGTGGCTACCATCTTCTATTGCTCACTTCACTTCCAAGATTTGCGTGGCACATCTACTGAGCAGAATTCACATCATATGCAAATACCTAGCTGCAAGGGAATCTGGGAAATGTACTTTTGTTTTGTTTTCAGCTCCAGAGCAACTATAACACAAAAAGGTAAGCTAGGAGGGAGTTGGGATGAGTGACAAGTGAGCTAATGGACAAAATCAGCCACCGTAATGCTGGTCGTGATTCTCCTTTTGGAAAAACTAACCCGCACACGTCAAGGCTCTGATAAAACTACAGTGTATCCATGCTGAGTAGTACTTTTACATCTGTAAACTAATCTAATTTACACAAAAATCCCCTTAGCTAGATAGGTACCACCTTATCTGTAGATGAGAAAACTGAGGCTTCACGATATTAAGAAATTTTCTCAACATCGTACAGATAGTGAATGGTGGAGCTGAGCTTTGTTCTGCTATGTCCTCATCCATCAAAAGAGCTACTACAGTGAAAAGATCACAAAAGCTCAGCCAATGACCAGCTGAGTGACTTAAAGAAGCTTTTATCTAACTTCCCTAAGCCTCAGGTTATTCATCTGAAAAATGGAAACAATTATGCTTCAAAGGTGGAGTATTAAGGACAGAACAAGATATTACATGTATATCCCTAGTTTTGGATCCAGAATATGTCTTTAAAAAGTGTTAAATAAATAAATGCATGAAAAAAATTAGAAAACAAACCCCCCACAAAAAAAAGGAAAAGAAGAAGACCGTTCTAATTTTTACTCCCTGACAGGCAGTCTTCTTTTGCTGAATGGGACATGATCTGCTTGATAATCTGCCTGAGACAGGAAGGATTCCTGGCCAAGAGTTCAATATTAAAATAGGATTATGGGGCTTCCCTGGTGGCACAGTGGTTGAGAGTCCTCCTGCCGATGCAGGAGACACGGGTTTGTGCCCCGGTCCGGGAAGATCCCACATGCCATGGAGCGGCTGGACCCGTGAGCCACGGCCACTGAGCCTGTGTGTCTGGAGCCTGTGCTCCACAACGGGAGAGGCCACAGCAGTGAGAAGCCCGCGTCCCACAAAAAAAAAAAAATTGGATTATGTGCTCAAGGAAAGGGAACATTTTATAGTAGCAGTGGCTCGCTTTAAAAACAGGATGCCTGTTAACATTCAGGCTTAATTAAACTGATTTCTTGATAAATCCACTGTGACAGGGACCAACACAGTTAACTGTTAACATGCGAGTGCTCCAAGGCTCTCCCTGGGGAGAGAGAGAAAAGAGCATTTTAAGAACTATTGTGGAGGTTATTCAGTGTATCGCCCCTTGTTTTCGTGGTGATGTAAGTCAAATTTGGAATTCCTTTTTAATTAATTTTGGCCAATGGATAGCACTTCTTTGAATATGACCCTAGATAGACTGGGTCACATAGGGACTAATTTATATTTGGGTTACGCTAATTTTTAAAAACTCAGCCAACAAGACAGTGGCAGTTGACTTATTTAAAGTGGCAAAATGTATGGGTTTGGGACGCTCAGGGAGTGGAGGGTAAACAAAAACCTTGCAAGAAATCTCTGCCTTCATTTGTTCACCAAACATTGAGTGTAGATTGAATACAGAATATGCTTCAAGCACACATATATGCACAACTGTTTTTCTTCTTTTTTATTGAAAAAAAATCTAATTATACTCGTAATACAACTAATTCTTGTTGCACAAAGTTCAGAGTTCAAGACCCCTTCAACATTCATTTCATTCAAAATGAATGAGATAACACTTGTGTACTTACTATGTCCCAGACATCATTCTAAGTGCTTTACACGTATTAACATATATTCTTTTCCAGACTACTCTAGAGATTGGTACTATTATTTATAACATTTTACAGTGAGAAACCTGAGGCACAGGGAATTTAAAAACTGGCCTGAGATAACACAGCCAGCATGTTATAAAATTGGGATTTGAACCCAGGCTGTCTGGCTTCAGAGCCCATGCTCTTAACCACCACTACATGCCAATTTCAACCCATAGACCTCCCAGTTATAACTTTTCTGTGATGCCTCCCAGATATTTTTCTTCATGTTTACATACCTAGGCAAACCTACAAAAATATTTTTTAAATAGCATGTGTTATACATTAACAGAGTGGTTCTCAAAGTGTGGTCCTCTCTCATCAGCATCACCTGGATACTTGTTAAAATGCAAATTCCCAGACCCCGTCCTAGACCTACTGGATCAGAAACTCTAGGTCGGGGGCCCAGCCATCTGTGTTTTAACAAATCCTCCAGGTGATTCTAATACACGATGAAGTTTGAGAACCACTGAATTAATGGTGTGCACTAGACTAGATCTTCCAAAAAGTAGACACCGAAATAGGATGACGCACGTGAGAACCTCATGAAGGGAAATTCCTGTATGAGAGGGTATAGGGAGGGAGGCATGCAGGAAGGGAACAAAGAGGAAATAGGAGGAAGGCTGAGATAACCATCTGACAACGATGTAAGTCTTACCCGGAGGAAGGAAAGGGGAGAGGTTAGGTGGGGGCAGCCTAGACTGCCAGTAGAGAATCCTTGACCTCAAAGTTGGCCGATAAAGGAGTTCCATGTCTCCCAGGAACAGGTTGGCTTTAGTGTTCTTCCCAAACCCAGTCATTGTCGGGGAGCAGCCCATGGGAAGCATGGCCTTGACTCAAACACAGAGATGGATTTCAAAGTGCGACAACTAAGATCCTCAATCTGTGATGCTACCCAGTGATATGTGAGGCTCATTCTCAGGGCCGCCACGTAACATCACAGGCAATGTTATCGTTCTGCAGCTTGCTTGTTTGTTTCACTCAACTATATGTCTTGGAAACCTTTCCCTATCGGTATATATTGATCCGCTAACTCATTTTAAAGGCTGCACAGTATTCCATTGTGTGAATATTCCATTGTTTGTGTAATCACCCCTTCACTGACAGGCATTTAGTATTTCCAATGCTTTTGCTATTTCATACAGTGTTTCAAAGTTCATCTCATCTTGTACCCTAGAAGAATTACCAAGAAGTAAAGTTGCCACATCCAGTGTATGTGTGTGTGTGTGTGTGTGTGTGTGTGTGTGTGTGTGCGCGCGCTCATGCGTGAGCTGTATTTTAATAATCACTGCTACATTCTCCTCCAAACTGGCTGCATCAATTTATACTCCTGTGAACAGAAAATAGATAAAAGTAACCATTTCTCCACACCCCAGCCAACACTAGATAGTATCAATCTTTTAATTTTTGCCTATCTGATGAATGAAATGATGTCTTATTGTTGTTTGAATTTGCATTTCCCTGATTATTAGTGAGATTGATCACCTTTTCATATACTTATGGGCCATGTGTGAATTTCCTCTGTGAATTACCTATTTATATCTGTACCATTATTATTAATTTATGTAGGTGTTGTGATGTATAAAATACAGTATTATTAAATTGGGAGTATATTTTTATTATTTTGGTTTTTATCAGTTAATAGATACTAAAAATATTTGGAATGTTTTCATGTTAAATGGATCTTTGCAAAAATAAAAGGGTTGAGAACAGGTGGATTCCATGGGCTGTGGACTCCGGAGAGCCCGCTAAATACTGCAGGAGACAAAGGGGGCTCAACCCTGGCTCCCAGGAGCCCCAGGAATGTTCACACCAGGCTTCCACAGCCCTTCACAGGATGGGTGCCAGATGCCCAGCCAGCCCCCAAACAGGTTGCCTGGGAGGGCCTCTCCGAGTGGTGTGGCATCAGCTGAAAACAACGTCAGGCAGGCAGGCTTCCCTTCCCACCCCACCTTCAGCCAGTGTCCTGCTATGCAGTCAGGTGACATGGGCTCACATGCCAGCTCTGCTCTGTACTGTTTGCACAAGCTCCGGCAAATCAGGGAACCTCTCCGAGCCTCGGCTTTCTCATCTACAAAATGCAGATAACCATACCCTTCCTAGAGGTGCTGTGAGAATCCAAGTGCAGAGAGAATCCCCACCCGGGAGATGAGCGCGTTAGATGCCCCATGCATGGTTGCTGTCATGAATGTATTGTGTGCCACTATTACCAATTACCGTAAGAAAGAGAAAGGGGTACACATTCCTTCCAGGCCAGTTTACATCAGAAAGAAGGTGCCTCCAGCCCTAAACCTGGCACAGGGACCCTGGTCTGGGGCTCTTCCCCCAGGGCACGTCTGCAGCCCCTTCTGCAGAAACTCCCAAAGCAAAACTTGGGTCTCCCACCTGGTGTCACCCCCCCAGAAGCCTGTCACTCTCCCAGCACCCCGGCCAGGCCCCGTTTGGCACTGACTTCTTTGTCTCTTGCTGCCCGCCTTAATCTTGTGACGCCAATTAACTGTAATGAAAGTTACATGGGGAAATTGCGGGGTGTAGACACACAAACATGTCTTTAGCAGGCAAACAAGGACAGCCTTAGAACCATGGTGATTTCCAGGTGGAAAGAAATGTGGAGCTTTCTGTCTCCTCCGGGTAAAAGAGGATTTGCAAAATCCAAAGAAAATAACTCCTGAAGCAGAGGTTTGAACTGTGCCAAGTTTGTGACACGAAGGAAGCCACTCCCAGAAAGGAAATTCTGATTAAGACTGACAGCTTTGCTGCCACTCCCAGGGGGACAGGACGGCATTTCTCTTGGACAGGTAAGCGGGCTCCAGCCACCCACCACATGAGCCCAAGAGGGTCTGGGGACACACCTGACTGCTGGTGATGGATTTCCCCCACTTTTATTTAATTACCCTAATCCCTCACATCTGTAGAGCCTTTCAGAGTTTACAGCACACCCATTATCTTGCTTTTGCTTCCTAGCCACCTCTTAGAGTAAGAATTGTTTTGGTCCCCATTTTGTGTGTGGGCAAAAATGAACTGTGGAAAGGTGAGGTGATTCACCCAGTGATGAGACGACTAGGACGCAGGTATCACATTGCATCCTCAGCCTTCCCCATGAACACACATATCCTGCTGGCTTTCTCCCTCACCCTCCTGAAAACTTACTTCCTGAGTGTGACAAGCAACACTTACCCGGGGGCATGAGAACAAATTCACAGGCTGCCTGATGTTCATTGCTGCAGCTTCCTGCCATTGCCAAATCCTCATATCCTTATACCTGAGGGACATCTCTAGGGTGCCTGCGCCCCTCTAAAACTCCACCGTGAGAGGTGCCTAGAGCAGGTGTCACATCCTACAGGGGGCTTTTGCCTTCTAGGTTATATACTCCCTGATCTCGTCCAAACATTTGTGGCTGGACCCTTTTATTTTTTCCATCTCACCCTGCCCCACCAAAGGACCAAGAAAATATGCACCCTGATTACATTATTATAACATTCAACTTAAAAGAATTCCTTTGAAATTATTAAATAATAGCTCCCGTTTCTCAAGTGCAGGCAATATGTCAGGCCCTGTGCTTCGCAGCTTATGCACATTATCTGATTTAGTCCTCCTGCAGCCATCTGATGTAGCTATTTGTGGTAAGACAGCTAGTTATCCACCAAAGAGCAACCTCCTCCTTCTTCCAGAGTAAGATAATTGTAGCTGAATACATGGTTGCCCCGCTAAAGACTACATTTCCCAGGCTCCTTTGCAGCTAGTCACATCATGTGACTATGTTTAGATCAGTGGAATGTTATTGCGAGTCCTGTGTTCAACTTTGGGGTTGTTCTTTAACTCCAAAGGCAAGCCCCTTACTGTGATCTCTCTCTCTCCTTCCCACTTCTGCATATTAATTTTGACCATGTGGATGAGAAGCAATGGCCCAGGGAGGCAGAGCAGTATGATGGAAGGGGTCCTGGTCCTGGAATGACCACACAAACAGAACAGCACCTCAACTGTGGTCATTCATGCAGGACTGACACATGAGAGGAAAATAGACATATCTTTTCTGAGCCACTGTATTTTGGCATCTCTTCGTTTCTTACTAGAGCTTCGTCTTTAACGGACGCGGTACTATTATGCTCATTTTACACTTGGGTAACTTAGGCTCATAAAGACTAAGTGACTTGCCCAATTTTACATGAATACAGAGCAAGGATTCAAGCCCATGTCTGTTGGATTCCAAAACCTCTGCAAGATGATTCACCCACTCATTCACTCATCTAAGCCTTATGGACTATCTGTGTAATAGAAGCAAGAATCCCAGGGCTTTGCTTGTACAGGAGGATCGTAAACCCACAAGTTGCCTCCCTCCCTTCCACCCTCAAGAGAATGCCCCGCTCAGGAGGTGAGCTGTCCTGAGATGTAGTTGAGAGTTAATTCCAAAACTTCTACCTGGTCTTTGCAAAGCCATAGGTGAGTAAATGGCTCTGAAATGGGTGCCAGTTCTTTCTGTAGGTGACTCTCAGCGGGCAGCCAGGGAGTAGACGAAGAAGGATTAAAAGGGAAACGGAGACCACCTTGATTAATATTCTAAAGGCTTTTCCCTTAGAGAGCAGGAGTCAGTGAAGATGAGTTTGCATTTGGGGAAAGGTTTTTTTGTCTTAGTATGGTCTATACTCTTTGATCTCTGAGAATTAATATTTCTCATTGAAAGAGGTACAGCTATGTGTGTGTGTATGTATGTTTGCTCATGTACACACATACGTGTGCCCATGTGAGAACATGTGTGTATGGGCAGGTATCTATGCTGTTGTATATGTATAGATGTATGTGTGATGTGTGTGTCTATTATACATGTGTTGCTGTGGCTATGTGTGTGCAGTTGTGTGTGTGTGTGCTCATTTGCTGTTGTGTCTGTGTTCGGGGGTGAGGGTGGCGATCTGCCAGTTGTTACTGGATGACTAGGAAGAATCATCCCTTCACACCTCCCCCTGGTGGGCAATCTGGAAGAAGACCTGACTCGGTGTGGCCAACCCCACCACAAGTGTCCTGCTGGAGTCTCTCTGATCTCCTCTCAAACACACACACACACACACACACACACACACACACACACACACACACTTGCTCACCTTTTTAAAAATCTTGACCAAATCACTCAGCTTCTGGAAAGGAGCTGCAAAGATTACTGAAGCTTACAGACTAGCTGCTCAAAGGAGGGGGATGAATTATAGGGCCAGGCCAATCCTCCGAGCAGAGCATGGAGCTTTCCCAATGTGGGGTAGAGACTCATCTACAAGGTTTAAAGAAGGAGGCAAGCTCCAAGAAGGACAGGGCCATCCTGGCTAAGAACCCAGACTCCCCATGGATGGTTGTCTCATGTATTAACTCAGTCCTCTGAGGGAGGTATTATTATTATCAGCCTTCCTTTGCAAGTAGGGAAACTGAGGCATAGAGAGCACAAGTGACTTGCCCTCGGTCACACACCTAGTAAGGAGCAGGCTGGGATCTAAGCCCAGGCAGATACCTCCCAGGAGATAACTCACCATCCAATGGCACTTCCTTGTGGTATGCCAGGCATGGAAGAGCCACGAAGCAGTAGGAAGTGGCCTCTGCTTGGGGAAGCCAGGGTAGGCTTCAGAGGGGAGGGGTTGCTCAGGTGGGGATGCGGGGGACAGGAGTAACCTGGCAGGTGAAGAGAGACAGAGGGGAAAGTCGGTGGTGTTCTGGGCACTGTTGATGACACAAAGTCATCGATAGAATGACAGTTTTCGCGATGCCTTTTTACTGTGACCCATAGTGAGCAATGCATTTTAAACTGTAACCGAGGACATGTGTACATAGGTAGAGCTGAGACTGAGTTTCCTGAGTCGATACTTACCTCTATTGTGCAGAATGCACTTTAATGTTTTCTATTCTGTCCTATTTCGTGTTTTGTAAGTGCTGTGGAAAACATCCAGCAAATCGGTTCTGGAATCCCCTGAAGTTTCGCAATGAGTAGTTAAGAAAGCACTGGCTTAACTTCCTGCAAGTTATGCAGGAAGCAGCAGCAGGCAGAGGGGCCGGCATCTTCACAGCTGAGAGGGGTGGGGCCAGGATGAGGTAACTGACATGCCTAGAGCTGACATTTAAGGAGACACTCATTCGCAAATATTTTCTCCCATTCTGAGGGTTGTCTTTTTGTCTTGTTTATGGTTTCCTTTGCTGTGCAAAAGCTTTGAAGTTTCATTAGGTCCCATTTGTTTATTTTTGTTTTTATTTCCATTTCTCTAGGAGGTGGGTCAAAAAGGATCTTGCTGTGATTTATGTCATAGAGTGTTCTGCCTATGTTTTTCTCTAAGAGTTTTATAGTGTCTAGCCTTACATTTAGGTCATTAATCCATTTTGAGTTTATTTTTGTGTATGGTGTTAGGGAGTGTTCTAATTTCATTCTTTTACATGTAGCTTGAGGACACGGGGAGGGGGAAGGGTAAGCTGGGATGAAGGGAGAGAGTAGCATGGACATATATACACTACCAAATGTAAAAAAGATAGCTAGTGGGAAGCAGCCGCATAGCACAGGGAGATCAGCTCGGTGCTTTGTGACCACCTAGAGGGGTGAGATAGGGAGGGTGGGAGGGAGACACAAGAGGGAAGAGATATGGGGATATATGTATACATATAGCTGATTCACTTTGTTATAAAGCAGAAACTAACACACCATTGTAAAGCAATTATACTCCAATAAAGATGTTAAAAAAAGTTTTTAAAAAGAAAGGAGACACTCACTCTCCGGGTCGGCACCCAAGAGTAAGCACCTCCTCAAATGTTGCCCCCTACCTACCTCTCCTGTCGCATCCTAGTCTCGGCCCTGTAACTGGGCACCTATTCTGCACCAGGCGTGTACCAAGGGCTTGGGTGCACCATCACATTCAATCTTCCCGGCAGCCCCTCTTTCCATTGAGAAAACTGAACCAAGAGAGAGACACAGGAAATATCAGTACGACTGTTAGCAGCCCCCAGATATCTTGGGTGACTGACAGCACCAGGACAAGAAAACAACAGGAATGACTGGCAGTAAGGTGGAGAGCTGGCAGAGGGCTGCCCAGGAGCAGGGCTGGCTGCTATGATTACTTGCACACGTGCTTGAGGATCTTGGATCCCAAACACCCACATGGATTTCCCATAAGCCAGCTTCTCAACACCACTTTTTTTAAAAACTGGAGTATAGTTGATTTACAACGTTGTGTTAATTTCTGCTGTACAGCAAAGTGATGCAGTTATACATACATATGCATTCTTTTTTATATTCTTTTCCATTATGGTTTATCACAGGACATTGAATGTAGTTCTGTGCTCTACAGTAGGACCTTGTTGTTTATCCATTCTATATATAATAGTTTGCATCTGCTAACCCCAAACTCCCCCTCCATCCCTCCCCCAACCCCCTACCCCCTTGGCAACCACAAGTCAGTTCTCTACGTCTGTGAGTCTGTTTCTGTTTCGCAGATAAGTTCATTTGTGTCATATTTTAGATTCCACGTGTAAGTGATATCATATGGTGTTTGTCTTTCTCTTTCTGACTTACTTCACTTAGTATGATAATCTCTAGCTGCATCCATGCTGCTGCACATGGCATTATTCCATTATTGTTTATGGCTGAGTAATATTCCATTGTATGTATGCACCACATTTTCTTTATCCATTCATCTGTCAATGGACATTTAGGTTGTTTCCATGTCATGACTCTTGTGAAGAGTTCTGCTATAAACATAGGGGTCAACACCACTCTTTTGCAAGTTGCAGAGAGCTTAGTCAGGGAAATCCTCAGCAGTTATCTACTTCCATGATTAAAGAGGAAGGGTACAAAATACCCAGACAGCAGCCACATTGGTAAGTTTTGCTACAAGCCTCACTCCATGTGATAAAGTCCTATCTACTCAGAAAAAAGGAATCTGTACTTCACCAGAACAAACATAGTCATAAAATCTGAAAATCACAATGTAATATCACTACGCACTTAGCAAAATGGCTAAAGTTAAAAAGACCGATGACACAAAGCATAGATGAAAATATGGAGCAACTGGCACTCACACACTGCTGGTGGGTGTGTAAACTGATACAAGGCCTTTAGTAAACATTTTGTCAGTATCTACTGAAGTTAAGATATGCAAGTCCTATGATGCTGAGATTTCCCTTCTTAGGTGTATATCAACAGAGACACAGCGACATGTATAAGAATGTTCATAGGGCGTCCCTGGTGGCGCAGTGGTTGGGAGTCCGCCTGCCGATGCAGGGGACACGGGTTCGTGCCCCGGTCCGGGAAGATCCCACATGCCGTGGAGCGGCTGGGCCCGTGAGCCATGGCCGGTGAGCCTGCGCGTCCGGAGCCTGTGCTCCGCAGCGGGAGAGGCCACAGTGGTGAGAGGCCCGCGTACCGCAAAAAAAAAAAAAAAAAAATGTTCATAGCCGCAGTATTCATAGTAGCCCTGGACTGGGAGCAATCCAAAGGTCTATTAGTAGAAGAATGGATAAATAAATTGTAGAATAATCATATAATAAAATGCTGCATGGCAGTGAAAACAGATAAACTGCCGATAATCTGGATGAATCTCACAAATGCATTGTTGAGTTAAAAAAAAAACAGACATGGCTGAATCTGTACTAGATGATCCTTGTTATGTAAAGTTCAAAAAAAAGGCAAAATGAAACTGCTGTGTAGACAGGTAAAAGAAAAGCAGGGAAGTGACTTGTGTAAGAGGCAGAAGAGGGCTCACCACTGCACATGAGGGCCACAGTGGTGGTTAGAAAAGAGCAGGGGGGATTTCTGGGGGACTCATAATGGAGCTTAAGGGAAAGTTACATGAGTGTTTACTTATAATAATTCATTAATATGTAAACTTACGATTTATGTACTTTGCTATATGTGAGTTTTGTTTCACAATTTAAAAAAAATTATATATATGTTTTTTTAAAAGTGGACCCATCATCTGTGAACCATTTGTATTCAAGGGACCACGGGAAACTGCCAACCCAAGCCTTCTGTCATATTGGCCTTGGAGCCAGCCAGTCACAAGTTCAAATCCCACCAATGGCAAGCCATGTGCTTAGGCAAGTTAAACAGCTTCTCCAAGCCTCAGTTTCTCTATCTGCAAACTGGGGCTGAAAACACCCGTACGAGAACTAAAAAGTCACACATATAAAGAGCATATATATTCCCAGCACACAGGTAGGAGCTCAGCAGACAGTAACTGAGATAGACGTGGAAACAAGGGTAACAGTGACTTGTAGTTCTGCTAGCCTCACACCGGAAAAGCTTTACAAGGAGGAGTAGTGCCCCCCACTAATTCACCTAATGGGGTTTCCTCTGTTAACATCCTTCATGCCGACATCTCCGGGTGCCACCCAGGACCACAGCTAGCCCTTAGGTCACGTTTGTGTGAATAAGAAAAATGCACCCCTTCCTCTGGGCAAATGCAGCTCTCCAGCCTCCGCGGCAGCCCTGGTGGCACAGACATCTCCTTGTTAGGCCCTCAAGGGTCTTTCAAGTCCTTACTTTTGAACCAAGCTCTATATGAAGAGAAGAAAGCAGGCCAGATCCCACCCCAGAGAAGCGCGAAGGCAAATCACATCAATGAACGTGGCCATTCGTGGAGTCCCATTGCCAAATTCAGCACTTACATTGACGAGGCAGTGGGCTCTGATGGAAACCATTCCCAACTGTTCCCCCCTGGGGGGGTGGAGGGGGAGAGACACCAGGACCCCGTATTCTTCATGGAGAAGCAGCATTGAAATACAGCCCCAAACCTGTTCCATGTATCCACTCAGATGATGGCCTAGTATGGGGGTACGAAATCCACTATCCAATGCCCTCCAGACCCATGAGCCTCAGAGAAAAGACTATCTTCCCAGCCCTGTGTAGAGAGAATTGTTACTGTGTCCAGGAAAATCTGACAGGGTCTGGGACCCAGGAATCGTAATCGTCCAGAAGTTACTACTGATATCAGATAAACAAGATTCCGCCCCTCGGAGACCAGACTTGACAGGTGCATAAAGGGCACCTAATACCCTGAGCCCACGTGCTTTTGATATCATGTCTCATTTTCTGCTTGGATGAGAGACTCAGCCAAGAGAAGAAATCTTAAGTTTTCACCTGCAGCGCACGAAGCCTGGCTCACCTGCCGTGGGCAGCCTTGAGGCCCTGGAGCTGGCAGCAGCCTGGCCCGGCACACGCCAAAGGAACAGGGGTTTCTAAGTGACTGCTCGGCGGTTGGAAAATGTGAAACTCCCCTGCCCTCCCAAGGCTGGGTTCTGACAAACAAGCTTTCAGGGCCAAGTCAAAGGCTGTGGTGAGCCCCGATTATCTGGTGCTTTGGGGGAGAAGAGAAATTCAGGGCCCATAGGTGAGGTCAACCCTGGGGCACTCTGTGGAGCTTGTGATTAGTGACCCCGATCTGGACATTCAGGCTCTCTGCCCCTGTTCCCTCCAGGCGAGGGAAGTGGAAGGGAATAGACACTTACTTGGCACCTACAGCTGTTAGGCTGTAGGCCAGAGTCTCCACCTCTGGTCTTTCTTTAACCATTATTCCCATTGGACAGATGGGAATACTAAGTCACAACAGATAGTGTCAAAGCCAAGCTTCTGACCCTCTCAGAAAACCAGCAACCTCTGGGCTCTCCCTCCGCACCCCTCAGCGCCTGCTCTCAAGTAAGGATCTGCTAGCAGCCTCTTACGCCTCAGAGCAGAAGTAGTCCCCCGGCAGAGGCGGCTGAAATCTGGTAGGAAGAGGGATGCTGTGTTGAAGGTGCACGTGCAAAACAAGCATGTTGAGTTGACTCATATCCGGAAGCTTCCACTGGAGGACCCCTCTCTGAACTGGAGCGTTCCAAGGCCCTGTACATGGTTTTGCATCTGTAATTCTCTATTCTTACCCCCAAATTTTAGCAGTTTTAAGCTTGAGACCTCCCTTGCTGCATGGATGCAGACTGTATTTTTACTGGGGAGGGGCTTTGGAGATGGTGCTGATGGAGATGATGGGGGCAGGGCAAAGAGTGCTTGAAGGAAGAGGGGTCATGAAGATGCTCTTAGCATGAGTAAAGAACTGTGTGCCCCCTTCTAAGCGTTGGCCTCTGTGGAGGCTGGAAGCCCAGCCAGGTGGTCTCTTTGTCCCTTTGGCTTTAGTGGGGAGGGGTACGGTCCATGGGGTAGAGCACACAAGTTGCAGGAGACCCCCTGGGTAAGGACACACAAGAGGGCCAGAGGGCCAGACCTTGCCCATCCTCCCAGGAGAGAGCAATTCCTGTCCCAGGGCTGCCGTGGCAAATTACCACACACTGGCTTAGGACAACAGGCCAGAATTTCAAAAGGCCACAGTTCTGGAGGAAAGAAGTTCAAAATCAAGGTGTCACAGGATTGGTTCCTGCTAGAGGCTCTGAGGGAACATCTGTTCCAAGCCACTCTACTGGTGGTTGCTGGCAATCCTTGGCGCCCCTTGCCTTGCGGATGAATCACCACAATCTCCACCTCCACCTCCACGTGGCGTTCTTCCCTATGTCTTTTGTGTCTCTGTCCAAATTACCCTCTCCTCATAAGGACATCGGTCACTGGACAGGGGCCATCCTAATCCAGTGTGCCCCCATCTTAATTTGATCACATCTGCAAAGACCCTGTTTCCAAATAAGTACTGCAGGGTAGGACCTGAACACATTCTTTGGGGGTATTCTACCTACTATAGGAGCCAGGGTCACCTTTGCCAGAGTGGCCTTTTGGACTCGTGGCCCTATCAGTGGGGCCTCAATGGCTTCTGAGTCCACGTGATGTGGCCTTGCCCAGGGGCCTGCATGGGGGCAGGGCTGACCCCAGTGCTTCATTCCTGCACAGGGTGGGAGAAGCCAATCAGGCGGCCTGTCTCCAGGCTTCCCTTACATACCCCAGAAGGCTCGAGACTCTCACGGGCAACAAAGGAAGATGGAGGCTTTCCCCTTCTTCACCAGTTCACCCCACAAATCAAAGTAGATCTCCTCTGGAAGCCCCCCGATTTATCCACCTACTGTAGACTGAACGTTTGTGTCCCCCCACCCCAAAAATTCATATGTTGAAACCTAATCCCTGAAGTAATGGTATTTGGGGGTGGGGCTTTGGGGAGGTAATTAGGTCATAAGGGAAGATATGAAAGGAATTAGTACCCTTATAAGAGACCCCAGAGAGCTCTCTTGTCCCTTCAGCCTTGTGAGGACAGAGGGAGAAGACAGCCATCCATGAATCAGGAAGCAAGTTCTCACCAGACACTGCATCTGAGAGCACCTTGATCTTGGACTCACTCCCCAGCCTGCAGAACTCTGAAATAAATCGCGGCGCCAAAGCAGCCTCAGACAATACATAAATGGATGGCCGTGGCTATGTGCCAATAAAGCTTTACTTATAAAACTGATGGAGCGCTAGATTGGCCCTTGGTTGGTTATTGAGCCAATCCCTGTTATTGTTAGAGTTTAGGATGGTGCCCAACTTAGAGCTTTTTTTTTCTTTTTTTAAATTTTTATTGGAGTAGGGTTGCCTTACAATGTTGTGTTAGCCTCCATGGCACAACAAAATGAATCAGCCATACACATACAGATAGCCCCTCGCTTTTGGACTTCCCTCCCATTTAGGTCACCACAGTGCATTAGGTAGGGCTCCCTGTGCTATGCAGTATGTTCCCATCAGTTGTCTATTTTATACATAGTATTAGCGCTTTTGTAAATAAGTCTGCAGAGATCTTGGTGCTGACATCCCTGACTACATTTCTGATTATTTCCTTAATATAGTTTCTCAGAAGAACTCCGATTTTAAGGCTCTCGAGTCATACTGACAACTTCAGTAGGTATCAAATTCTTTTTTGAGCCAGGCCTTACACTTTGACCTGTACCTTTGCGCACTCCAACACTGTTTTCCAGACGTCTCCTGAGCAGAAATTCTGTCTCTTCTATCAGACTTCCAATTCTTCAAGTGTAAAGATGTGACATCTTATTCTACCACTATACTCCTTGGCCTCAGCTTTGCCATCTCCCTCCCCTTCCCCCAAAGCTACACACAGTGAGCATGTGTACACACGCACACACGCGTGCACACACCCACACACACCTGTGCAGTACCTGTTGTGACGGCACACACAAGATGTACAAGGGAAACCGGGTAATAGCTGAATGAATGAACCCCACGCATTTAAAACCCCAAGGAGGCACAAGCCAGATACACATGGCCGGTCACTGAGACTTGAACGTAGGGGAGCTTCATAAACTAAATGATAAATAAACTTCACCCTTTCCCAGACAACCCAGGGCAAGAAGTCAAAGAAGACAGTGACTTGTCCAAAAGTCCTGTGTCCCCTTTACTTGCCCAGAGCTTCTGGCCACCCCTGCCCCAGAGAGGCCCTTGGAAAGACATCGATGGCACCACATGGGCCCCCCACCTCCCCTCATCTTCCCCCAACCTCCACTTCCCCAGTCCCACACCACGGGGGACCCTCTCACCACTAAGTGAGATCCAGGAGAGCTACCACCTCTGCCATAATGCAGTTCATGAAAAATTGAAAATGTTCCTCTACGTTTCTTTTCACCTTGAATTTTTCATGAAACCAAATGGCAGTTTCCAAAGGTGAAAAACTGTTATTTTCCCAGGCAAATTCCTGTGAAGTGAAAATTGCTAGTTTCACGCAGCTCTACCACTGATGTCTATTGTTACTATGGGCGCTAGATTAGCACCATTTGATCAAGAAAAAAATTAAACCTGGGTTATATTCTTAAAAGGCCTTAAATGCTCCTGTGGCCAGCCTTTCACAGACCAAGAGCCAGCAGGAGGCCTTCCCAAAGCTCTGGTCACCATGCCCACCATCACCACCCCTGTGGATGCCCGCTGAACCCAGACCCGCTAACAGACACGGCCAAACTCAAAAACATGCCTCTTATCCTCCCAAAGACAGGGATGTACTCTGTAGAGAGCATGAGCTCAGACCCTCTGACAGGAGACATACAAGGTTTCCTAGTCGTTTTAGAATGGGATAAACAGAATCCCTTAAAACGGTGACCTATGGGAAACTATCTCCCCATGTATTAGTCCATAGAGCTGCCATGACAAAGTACCACAGACTGGGTAGCTTAAACAACAGGAATTTATTTGCTCACAGTAGAGGAGGCTACGACTCCAAGATCAAGGTGTCAGCAGGGTTGGTTTCTCCTGAGGCCTCTCTCCTTGGCTTCTAGATGGCCGTCTTCTTCCAGTGTCTTCACTTGGTCTTCCTTCTGTGTGTGTCTGTGTCCTAACCTCCTCTTCTTATAATGACACCAGTCCTATTGGAATAGGGTCCCCCTGAGTGACCTTACTTTCATAATTATCTCTTTAAGACCCTATCTCCAAACACAGTCCCATTCTGAGGTACCGGGATTTAGGACTTGAACCTATGGGTTTTAGAGGGACACAGTGCAGCCCCTAACACTCCACATCTCCAGCCCAGCCATCTTACCTTCACTTTGTAGAGGCTCAATGGTAAGAAAGCTCTGGGAGCTTATCTAGTTCAGTGGTTTTTCACATTGTGTTCCCTGGAGCCCTTGCGGTGCCTGAAGTGACCTTAGGGGAATTCTGTGGTTGGGAGAGCGGACGGCAAGGGGAAGTCTGGGACCCCAACCCTGCTTCAGCCAAATCGGCCTGGCTCTTTTCTGTCCTATACTGAAGCTCCATTTAAGATTCTGTTTGACCAAAGGGCTCTTCGTTTTACAAAATGTTTGAAAATTGCTGACTATTTTTCAAATGACCAGCCTGCAGTGCAGAGAGGTGAGGAGAGATGCTGATATTGCACTGTTCTTGCTGGCACACCCGGGGGCTTGCTGAGCACCCACACTCCGGTGTAGGGTTCCTCCTACCACACTGAGGGGACTCTCAAGAGAGACCTCGGGGACCACCACACTAGAGAAGGGTTTTCTGGTGCCAAAAGATGAACATCTCACTGGAGTCAGAAGCAGAAGTGAACTCCCATGTCACACAGCATCGTCCTCGAGGGCGGGGCGTGTGGATCTGGGCTTAAAAGTCGGAAAATCTGAGTCACTACTACCCTGGCATCAGGGATTGCTTGGAAATTGTCATTTCCAACAAGAAAAAAAAAGGCACCCCCTCCAGGTGCATTTGGGTGTCTCATTTAGGGGTCATGCACCGTGCCGGGAAGTGATAAATATCTTTGGCGACAAGCCGTGGCTAACTGTGTTTGCACGCCTTCCTGGGAGTCTGGCTGTCAATAGCAAAGATGGAGATGAGGAGGAAGCACCAGCCTCCTCTTAAAAGAAGAAATTAGTCTCCGAAAGCCCAACGGGCTCAGCTCACCGCAGAGCAAGAGTTTTGTCGCATGTACCTTCTGAAGAAATGCCCTTCCTTGGATTATCCCAAGGAGTTCTTGGCTTTGAAAAGCTAAGCGACTGTTTTACCCAGAGACAGTTAGGGCAGAGGCAGCTTTTGGGTGAGAGAAAAGGGCACGATCCCAGCCTGCACCTTTGGGTGGTCCCTGTACTGTCTCCCTGTTGGTTGACCCCAGAATCCCTGGGTTGCAGATGGGAGTCCGAGCTGAATCAGGTCATGCTTTGGAGGGCCTCAGAGTTAACTTGGGTGAGAGAAATGGGCATCTCACCTCAAACCTGACCAACAATAGGAAGCTGCTTCCCTAAGCTTTTCTTTGGAATGTTCTGGTAGGGACCACACCAGGCAGTTCGGTCTGCTCAATTTTGGATAAATACATTTTAGTGTATTCATACCACAGGATTTTCTCCAGCAGGGAGAAAAAAAAATGGATGAAACACAGCCTTGCACGATAACAAGGATGAATCTCAGAAATATAATTTTAAGAGAGAAAAAAAGCAAGTCACACAAGACCTCAATAGAGTATAATACAACTTTTTTAAAGCTCAAAAAAAAAGAAAACAAGAAAAATAAGCAATATAGTATTTAGGGGTGCATATGTAAACAGTAAAAGCAAAAATTTGTGTTGTTTTATGTTGTGTTGTTTTGTTTTTAAGGAAGGGAACCATAAACACACTTCAGGATCACAGTTACTTCTCTGCTGGAGGTAGGAGACTGAAGGGAAGAGGCCCACTGATGATGGAAAGATATTGGGAAAAGTCTACCTCTTAGGTTGGGAAGTGAGTTCACAGGGATTCATCGCTTACTTGTATGTTGTCTGTCTTCTTTTATTTGTGCATTGTTATAATTTCAAAAAAAAAAAATGTTGAAAGCTGACATCAGAGAGACTGAAGAGCTTGGCTAGGATTACACAGCTAGTAACTGGCAGTGCTGGGCTTTGAACACAGGCAATTGGCCTCAGAGCCCACATAACCCTGAGCTATGCTGCCTGTTGTGTGCTTGGCCGCCCTCAAGAGCAGCTACAGGTATTATCCATGGGTATGACTATGGGGCCTGGGTGGGTTGATATTAATGACCCATCCCACTCCACAAAGGGACAGGTACAGATACCCCACGTCAGACACCCCTTCAGGGGAGGTCAGCACTGGCCCGTCCTCTTCCCCAAGCTGGTTCCATGGGACCACAGTCTGCCTCTGAATCTTTCCACCTGCCTTATTCCACAGGACACAAGGTGACCCCCGGCTCACCGAGGGCTCAGCAATCTGCCTGCATTTGCTCCAAGTTCCAGCTCTGTGCAGTTATCACAGATTTATAAAATAAGGAAGAGAAACAGAAAGCAGAAGAGAAAAGTAGGTAAATCCTGTTTGATTTCAGTTCATCAGTCCAGCTCCTAAACCTTCCTAACAGGGAGTTTCAGAGGCCCTTGCTTTTGGAAAACACATCGCAATTATTGAAAGAACTTCCACTCTCTCTCAGCTTCCTATCATTCAAGTTCATGAAAGGAGCTACATCCCTGTTTACAGATAAGGAGAGTGGCACCCAGAGAAGGTAAACAAATTGCCCAAAGTCAAGGCTGTGTGACCTTGGGCAGTTACTTTCCCTCTCTGGCCTTCGATTTCCTCATCTGTAAAACAGAAGAGTTGATCCCGGTGACTCACAACGGATAATCTGCTATTCTCAGGGAGGGGAAGCAGGAGAAAATGCCCACCTCCCTGTTCGACTGGCTCTTCAGTACCTCTGCTCTAGGAAGACACCCTGGGTTCAAAATAACCAAAAAGGAAAAGGGAAAGACAAGAACACGTAAGAATACAAAAAAAACCAAACAACTCCTGCTGCTCTATTTATCATTTAGGCCCAATTCTGGAGAGCCTAAGAGAATCATTCAGAGTTCCTGTTCGTTACGTGGCTTTGACAGCAAACGGCCCATCACCAAATGCACACAAAGGAGGGACGACATGGCATCATGCTGCCAGCTGTGTGGCCAGCAGCACGCAAAGACAATGGGCACTGGTTTAATTTCTCCACCGCCTCCCAAACTGCACTCGAAGCAAAGTCAGATGTCTCCTTCCCAGAAAGTGGAAGAGGAAAATATCAATCTGTTTCAGGGAAAGTTACGAATTGCGTGTGCCTGGAATACTTGATATATGACTGTAGCCTGGTGAGCAACAAGTGATTCTGGCTGTTGCATTTGATCTCGGGATGGTAATGTGCTCTCCTGACATCATCCAAATGGGGAATGACTGAGGATGTTTTATGTAAGATGCTTGCAAACTTCAAAGGCCACTCTTAACCCCGAACCACCCCTCCTCCCTCCCTTTCTTCCTCGTTTCTCTCCAGATCCTCCTCTCCCTTCACCCAGCAAATTATTTCGGGGCCAAAAGTGGTTGTAGGACGATCAAGAATCAAGGAACTTGTGGCAGGTGGTACCACCTGTGTCTGGGCAGCAGCCTCACGGACCGCATCTGCTCCACAGTTGTGGAGGGGGGGAGGGGGCCACGTCTGAGAAGAATTCCCAGCCGGCCAGCCAGCAGCCTAGGCCGCCATGGAGGGGAGCGGGCCGGGAGCTCATTCCCCTCTCCCCTCCCGCTCTGAGAGACAGAGGAGGACGCCTGGGGGACCCGAGTGCCTGCATGCAGCTCCCCGCATTTATCACAGATAGGGAAACTGAGGCCTGAAGAGGTGAACTCCGAGTCAGCCCGCTGAGGGATGGGGGCAGAAGCAGACCCCACACACCCCGACTTCCAGCCCTGAATTCTTCCCCTGTACCAACCATTGCACCCGTGCTCGGCTGGACGGAGAAGGTCATTCCATCCATCTTCTCCCTCCCTTGGATTAATGCGAGCCAGCACGTATCCAGGGCTCGCTCTGTGCCAGGCGCCATCCTAAGCAACTTGCATGAATTAACGCACTTTGTCATCACATTAATCCAGTGGTCCTCAATTGGGGTGACTTTGCCCCCTCGGGGGTATGTTTTCTTGTCATGATTGGGAGAGGGGGTGCTACTGGCATCTAGTGGGTAGAGGCCAGAGATGCTGCGAACCGTCCAGCAGTAGACGGGACAGCCTCACAAGCAAGAGTCATCCAGCATGAAACGTCAGTGGCGCTATGATTGGCAGACTGCATTAACCCCATGTGACATTTTATCATTATCATAGTAGTTGCCCTTGTCGTAGTGGCAGTGGTGCTGATGGTTATTTTCATGTTAAAGATGTGGACACAGAGATAGATGACTTGCCTGGGGTCACATCGCTCGTAAGTGGCAGAGCCAGGATGTAAACCTAGGCTGTCAAACTTCTAGCCAGGATACAAGTTTCCTCTCTTCAGGAAGCCAAGTTCATCTAAAAAATCCCAGAAATACAGATCAAGCCAGAGAACCCTCGGCCCTCACCCAGATTCGCTCCCCTCCCCAGAGTGACGCGCAGTTGGTGCGTACTCTTTGGGCCTTTTTCTCTCCGTGTGCGTGAATGCAGAGAGCTCCAGTCCCATTGTGTGGAGAGTACTTAAATGAAACTTCTCTGCTCTCATCTTTTGCAACTTGCTTTTTCTCACTTATTCATTGTCTTTGAAATCATTTCACATCGGGACATGCAGGCAGACATCACTTTTAAGCAACTGTTTAATATTCCACAGTTTGGGTATCATCACTCCCCCCTCGATGGACATTTGGGTTGTTTCCAGTTTTGGACTCTTTGAGACACATGATACAGTGGTTAGGAGCAAAGGCTTTAGGATCACAGAAACCTAAATCTGAATTTGGACTAGCTGTGTGACCTTGGAGGAGTTCCTCAGCCTCTCTGAGCCTTGGATTCCTTGTCTGTCAAATGAGAACCACACAGGATTAGAGTTTAAGTTTTCAATGACATTGTGTAAAAGGGATGAATGAAGTGTCTGGCACATAGGAAGTGCTCAAAAGTGGCAGAATTTGCTCTTATTATTACCACACATCAATTATTATTATTATTTGCCTGATTGTTATTATTTGCATTACTGTTATTAATCCAGTTAGTCAGTGGTCTGCTGAAGCCAATTCACCCAGAAATGCCATCAAAATCCTTTAGGGAAAGTGGGTCAAATGACGGAGTTTCCCGTGTCCAAAGACTTGAAACTCTTTCCCAGCATGAACTGACTCAACTACAGGGCACCCATCCTGAGGGGCTAGAGAGGCTCATGTTGCTAAGGTAGGTTTAATGTGGACCACCTCCCACCTTAACCAACACAGAAAGGTCAACAGCCACAGGAGACAGCTGATGGGTGCTCACAGAAATCAGAAGAAAAGAGGACAGAGGAGTTCTATGCCCAGCTGACCCCTGAACTGGATGAGACTGAGATACGATACTTGACAAGCCAAGCTCATGACTCAGTGGGCCGTGCTGACCCGGGGCCCTTAGGGTCAAAAACCCAAATGACACCTGCAATTCAGGGAGACGGCATAAGGGATGAAACGGCTCAGAAGCTGAGGTTGGCCTTGGGGCTAACCTCCTAGTCGTTACGCGAGAATGGTCTCCCAAGCCCCTTGGGGATGGAGAGATGGAGGGATGGCTCTTTTAGGGGCGTGAAGCAGGGGTTCTAGGGCAGAAGCTTGCCAAGGAGAATGCAAATGGAGACAATTGTGCCAAGGAAAGAGTCCCAGTCTCTATTGTTGTCATTACCCGTATCCTGGGTGGGAGGGTGGGGGAGGGAGCAGAGGGCAATTGTAAGGGACACCTAGTATCCTTCCCCACTGGTCCTCTTTCAGGGGTCTGGATGAGGAGGGATCTGCCACTCTGGCTATGAAAGCGGGGTCGTACCCAGGGCGGGACAATCACAGTAGAACCTTCGCTAGAAACAGTGGTTGCTCAGAGGATGGCACGTGACTCAAGATGAGCCAATCACAGATCCCCTTGATGTTTTCCTAACTGAGAGGAGAGGCGTAATAACTCTCCTTCCTAAGGTAACAAACCTTATGGATCTGCCTCTAGAGCTGCTGGCAGCCAAAGAGGTGTGTAAGGGCACAAGGCCAAGGCAGAAACATCGTGGAGAAGTAGAGAGGGAATCCAGCAGCTCTCCAGATCCCTGGAAACACTCCTCGTCCTCCCAGGTACCTAAGCCAATTGATTTATTTTTTATTTGGTCTGAGTTGGGATTCTGTCATTTTCAAATAAAAGAGTTCTGAGTAATACGTTGACCAAGTCCAGTCAGGAAGTACTGCAGCTGGTCGTGACCAGTGGGCAAGAGATACATCTTAGGGACACCTGAGGCTCGGAGACCAGGAGCTCCTTGGGCCCTTGGTGATCATGTAAGCCCGTGTTCCTCAAAAACCATCATTCTTTTCCAGAGGGGAGTCTTATTTGACCCAAAGCGAGAACCAGACCAGACCCATCAGTCCTGGGCCATGGGTCTAGCACTCCCACCAGCGTGCTGGACAGGATCCTTCCTGAGTGCCAGCACGTACTTGAGAAAGACCCTCACACTCAGAGCTGGGCTGTAGACAGGCATAAAAGACCAAAGGGGAACTGAATCCTAGGGAGGGAAACAGACTTCAGCGAGAAAGAGACAGGAAAGAAACACGTTCCCAAGAGAACAAAGTGGAGGGAAAAGAAGCGTTTCTCAGGACTCCAGGAAGACAGGCCAGTAAGAATAAGCTCAGAGTCAAGGGGGTCTTGGGGTGGCATTTATTAGGGAACCAGAGGCCTGCAGGTCAGACTTTGGGTACCCTGCCCTACACGTGGGCTCTCTCCAGGACAGCAGCTGTGCCTGGTCCCCTGCCCAGCTCAGGCCCCGCCCAGCTGTGTGTCTGGGTGAAGATTACATGTATGCACACGTGTTTGTGCCCATGTGCGTGTGCCAGTGAGTGCGTCCCAGGACCTGAGAGGTGACGCTTGAGATGGGGTCCCTGCGTGAGTGTCTGTGTGAGGTGGCAGGGGCATGTGATGTTTGTAAATATGGCGGGTGAGCGGGCGTGGGTGCCTTGGACGAGGTAGAGGTGGGGCTGTGAGTGAAAAGTACTTGAAGAAGGGGTAAAGGGTGGTGAGGGGATGTGTGAACACCGCGCGTGTGTGTGTCTGTCTGTGCACAGGCACACATGGCTGCACACAACACAACAGGCCATGACAATGGCGAGTACGACTTGACCCCGGGAAGGGAAGTGGGCGGGTGTATCTGTTGCGTGTACACGGCCGGGCTGGGGGATGTGAGTAAGGGCTCTGCTGGGGGTGAGCAGCCCCCGGGGAGCCCCTGCCAGCTCTTCCAGGGGAGGCAGCAGACAGACCCACACATCAGGGCCCCACCTCCCAGAGCCTGCACCCAGATACCCAGGAAGGCCAGCGGCAGGGCTGGCACACCCCAGGCCCTCCCGGCCTGGCCGGCTCCCCGAGTTAGCAATCCTGCCCAGAGCAACAGGACTGGTTCCTCACCCCAGTGTGCCTACGTACCTCATGTTTGGCCTGGGGGCTGGGGAAATGAACCTGTGGGGAGAGATGCTCTAACTTGCATTTCCAGTCCTAAGGCACCTTCTGGATGCAACGAAGAGAGAGGGGGGGTGAGCAAATCTGAGGTGTGGCGATCCGTCTGCCGGGGGCTGTCTCTGGGTGAGCTCCCCATAAGGACTTCCAAGGAGGCAGCTGAACCCATGGTCTTTAAGAACCAAGGGCTCTGGTTCAATGGAAACAACTGCTCGCTGTGGCTGGGCCCATCCCAATTCCTAGCGCAGAAAAGGAAGTGCGGGAAGCTCTGGGATCTGTGAGCCCATCTCAAGGGGCCAGAACCACCAGGATATCAAGGTCACTCACTTCTGGGCTCAGGAGCTGGGTCCCCAGGTATCTTGCTGGCACACAAGTTGGAACAGCCTTGGCCTTAGTCACGTCTCAGCTTCTAATTCTGGTCCACGTCCAACACCCACATGCCAAGGGGTTGAAATATTTGGTCCTTCCTGTTTGTCCATCTTCCCCGCTCCACCCATACTCCCCCAACCCAGGCCTTTTCCACCCAAACCGAGGGACACTCACCGTCCTGCAGCTCTTGCTGGCCTTGGGATCGACAGGGTCAGCGGCCAGGGAGAGGTGGGCTACTCTCTGCTTTCACAGGAAGGCTCCCAGGGGAGACCCCCACGTCCCGCTGAGCTCTGTGCGTGACCCACGCCGCAATTCCTTCCTCCCTTCCGGATGATGAAATCATAGCCTTGATCTGGACCTGTTCATGCCACAAGACAAATTGTCAAAATGTTTTGATCTAATTGGGTCTTTTTCAAGTCAGCTGAAAACCATCAGGCGGGGAACCAGATGGAGCTGGTGATTAATGAGGGACATTTGGTTGCTTCTCCACATCCATCATGGAGCCCCATTTGGGCGGGAGTGTTCTCATCCTCCGCCAGGAATGGGTATGACCAGGCAGAAAACTGAGGCCCCACTTCCACGCAGCAGAAGGCCTCTGCTTGCCTCTGTGGCCTTTTCCCCACGAGGCTCTGGAAACCAAGGTCCAGGAGAGGCTGCCCCTGGACAGGCCCCAGACTCAAGAGATAGCCTCTTGTCCTCAAACAGCACCAGCCCCACTGGGGGCCACATGTGATGCGGCCAGGCTCCAGTGAAGGTAGGGGACAAACGGGAGGAGAGACAGAAGCATTTCTGTGAGCCCCGGGGGGAAACACTGGCTGCCATCAGATCTGGGATCCGGGTTTGCAAGCTCTGATGCTCAGCCTGTCTGAAAGCCACCCAGCTCTGGCACGCAAGGGCTGAGCAGCTTTCCAGAGAGGTCTCCTTCACAGGGAAACAGCCTCAGAGGCAACGTCCAGAGGCCTGGCTGTCGGACCAGGCTGGGCCTCCCGTTTGCTGTGTGGCTTTCAATGAGATCTGCCCCTCTCTGAGCTTCTGGTGCCTCATGGGTAAAATGCTAGTGGGGCCTAGCCCTCTAGTTCTCTGGCTGTAGCTAGAGCTGTGTTCTCCACTGGGACTGCACGTTGAAATCAGCTCAGCACGTTTTCACAATACAATTCCAGAGTCCACCCCCAGCAACTGAATCAGAACCTTGGGGGTGTGCCCTGGGCATTCGCAGTACTCAAAGGTCTTTTGGTGATTCTAATGCACAGCCCAAGCCCAGGACCCATGAACTAGAGGGAGGTCACGTCTTCAGCCCAGCTGACAGGTGGAGCCTGGCATGTCATGCCTTGATTCCCTCATATGAAGATTGGGGCTATCCAAATCAGCCCTGCAGGAATGTTTAGGGGACTTAAAGGCAAGAAGAATCTGAGAGTATGTTGAATGGTCCCTCAGGGAGAAGAGGATGAGTAACCCAAGACATCTCTGCAGCTGGCATAACCACATGACTATGTTGGTCCATTCAGCCAACAAACATTTCCTGAGCACCTACTATACGCCAGGCATCCCTGCGGATGCCAAACAGAAACGTTTCCCCCGCCTCGAGAACCTTGCAGATAAGTAGAAGAGGTTAATACACACACGCATGTGATTACAATCTGTGACATGTGCCATGGAGGCCAGGAGGGAGCTTGGGCAAGGGCCCAGGGCTTGGAAGGCTTCACTGGAGAGAGACCTTTGGAGCTGAACTAAAGAACAGGTAAGTAAGCCAGACGGTGAGGAGAGGAATCCAGGCTCAGGGAACAGCATTTACTCGTTACCTGCCTGGTTTCCTTCTCACGTTCTCACTCCTTGATAAATGTTCATGCCTTTAACTACACAGAGTATTTAAGAGCAAGAAAGTACCCACATAGACAATGGTGGTGCTATGTCTCTCTGTGTTGTAATTAGCCTGAGGTCTGTCTCCCCAGCTGCACTGGAGATCCACCTGCCTGCACAGCCAGAGCCTGGCATGGCACCTGGACACAATAGGTGCACAATTTATTAGCACTGGCTGGTGGATGAAACGAACGAAATCTTACCTTTGTTGGTACACCTGCCCTGCTCTGAGCCACGTCTCCGGGAGAAATTACAAGAACTTCAGCTCATCCAGGGAAGCCATTCTTCCCACCCAACCCAATTGTTCCCAGTTCTACGTTCTGAGAACCCTAAGGGAGGGGTTTGAATGAAGAGGTTCTAAGAGTAGGATAAGTTATTGCAGCTGCCAAACTCCTAGCCATCCTTTAAATGCTAGCTCAGATGTCCTTTCCTCCAGGAAGACTTCCCTGATGCCCTGACCATCAATAGATCAATCTTCTGTGATGCCATTGTTGCATGTGTCACGTTTTGATCTGATGTATTGGTTATGTGTCCACCCCCACATCCCACACCTCAAACAATAAACTCCATAAGTTTTGGATCCTGTGTGGTTTGCTCACCAGTGAATCTGCAACACACAGTAGGGGCTCAATAAATGACAAACCAATTAACAACAATAGGAGACACATTATGATTACATTCATAGCTACTGGGGACAGGTTATGATTACATTCAAAATTACTTTGCATGCACGTGAAAGCATTTGGCAAGCATAGGCTGAGGGAGACGGTGGGTGATGTAGGGTTAACCCTTTGCTCCAGTAGAAGGCCTGACAGATGGGGATGGTGTGAACCTTCTCCCTAGCCTGGGCCTTCTCAGCCTGGTAGCCCCAATGCCAAGAGCTGAGAGGTAGCAGCTCAAGGTCCAATCTCCTTCTGGAAAGTTTTGCTGGGAAGCCAGGTGACTGCAAGAAGCAAGAAGTCTGTTTACTCCTCAGAGAGAAATTCAGTATTGTGTCTTCACTCTGAGCAGATGCTGCGTCTCCCCAGTGTCCACAGACCCATGAGCTGGTGTCTGCACTTTGCCGACGGCCGTTGCCTGTTGCCACAAACCTCCCCAGCCCAATGCTTTTGGTTAAAATTTCACACTCACCCTGAAGTGGTTCCCAAGACCCAGGATTTTTTTTTTCCCGATGACCCTCTTCTTTGATCAGCGAGACTCAGTGAAGTGGAATTTACTGTAGGCTTTATTTTAGGTAGCTGGGAAATTGTCTCCCTTCTAAACGGTCAAGGGTCCCTCCTCCCCCAGAGTCCAGCAGCTCTGTCGCATTGAGGGCCTGGCCCTAGTACAGGGAGAAGCTGGTGTGAAGATGGAAAGGACCTTGCGGTCAGAAGGTCTGGCCTGGAGCCCTGCCCTGCCACTGCCCACTTCCTGCCTGTGTGGCCTTGGGCAGGTTGTACCTGCTCTCAGATACTCTGTTTTCACGTCTGTAAAATGAGGTAATCACACCTACTTTCTCAGGGTTGTTGTGAGTCAAATAATACAATGCTTGTGTACCATTTTTTTTAGATTCCACATATAAGCAATATCATATGATATTTGTCTTTCTCTTCCTGACTTACTTCACTTAGTATGTTAATCTCTAGGTCCATCCATGTGGCTGCAAATGGCAGACAGAAAACAAACTTACGGTGACCAAAGGGGAAGGCAGGGAAGGGATAAATTGGGAATTTGGGATTAACATATACACACTACTCTATATAAATTAGATAAACAGCAAGGACCTACTGTATAGCACAGGGAACTGTATTCGATATCTTATAATAACCTATAATGGAAAAGAATCTGAAAAAGAACTGAATCACTTTGCTGTATACCTGCAACATTGTAAATCAACTACACTTCAATTAAAAAAAAAGAAAAAAATGATACTATGCTCGTGAAAGACCTTCGCCTTGTAAAATAGATTTCCTGGTGTGAATTGCTTTTATTATTCTGTGGCCTCATCCAGGGGGAGTAGAATGGTTGTCCCTGGACCTCCAAACTGATTTCCCCTTCTGATCTCTGAAATTCCCTCAGTACAGGTTTTCTCAACTTCGGCGCCATTGATGTTCAGGGTAGGATAATCCCTCGTTGAGGGAGGGGTGTCCTGAGCACAGTAGGATAGGTAACAATATCTCTTGCCTCTACCCTCTAAATGCCAGTAGCAGCCCCGCTCCCCCAGACTTACAACAACCAAGAATATTCCAGACGTTGCCCAACGTTCTCTGTTGGGGGGAATTTCATCCGTGGTCAAGAACCACTGCTTTAGTAGGACCCACAGTATTTCTGCCCTTAGATATGATGGGTTGCCTGGAGAGAGCAGACATGGTGCCTCCAATTTACACTGAGGGTCCAGCTGGTTCAGCCTCTAATGAGTTGTGTGAGTTTAGCCAAGTCACTAACCTCTCTGGCCTCAGTATCTAATTTGTAAAAAGAGGGACACAGGAATGAGCTGCCCTGTAGGGTTTCTTCACTTGCCACTGAATCCTTTCCCAAGGAGCAGTTTTGTTGGGGTGGGAAAGGTGTTGGGGACCTTCCTACTTCCTGTAGGTGGGAGGCATGGGAAGAAAGGATGGAAAGACAAGAGCTTCCAGACCATGAAGCCACCATCTCCCCAGAGGCTGGCCCCACAGAGGACCCATCTATGGACTGAAATTCTTGCTTCTCAGAGTTTCTTAAGAAGAGAGAATGGAGTCCATAATATAATACTAATACCAATAACTGCCAATAGTCATTGAGCCCCTCTAGTGAGGCACCGTATGGAGCTTACATGCGTTATTTCACTTAGTCTTCACAGCAACCCAGTGGCCCTCTGAAGTAGGTATAATTATTGCCCATTTCACAGACGAGGACACTAAGACTCAGAGAGGTGATATAACACGCCCAGGCCACACAGTTGTCAGATGGTAAAGCCTGGATTCAGACTCAACTCTCAGCCACTTCAAGGCACGTCCCAACCCAAGCCCTGGGCTCTTTTATTCTCTGAAGCCCTCGTGACAAGAGAAGCACTGAAAATCTTTCCTAATTGGACCGTTGGCCCGGGGGATTGAACTGAGACATGGGAAGAGCATCAGCCTAGGGAGGGTGGAGACATGCAGCCTGCTTGCTGTGTGGCCCTAAGCAAGTCACTTCTCCTCTCTGAGCTCATTTCCTCACAGGCAACATTCTTTCAGCCATCATGCCAAGCACTGGGCATAAGGCATGAGCAAACAGCATGATCTCTGCCCTCATAGAACTTACAGCTCGATGTGAGAGAAAGATGGTAAACAAATAAATAAACAAAAGGAAGAACCAACGGGGTGACATGATAGCACATAAGGGAGGGACTTATTTTATGGAATGGTTGGGAGATCTGGTTGTAGAATTTTAAGCTGATGTAAGGAAGAGGAAGGGCCAGCCATGAATTCTTGGGGGTGGTGGGGGAGACTGGGGTGACTTCCAAGAGAAGAAAATGTATCAGTCAGGGTTGGCCAAGTTAAGATGTTGTAACAAACAACCCCTGAATCTTAATGATGTAAAATAATAAAAGCTTATTTATTGATCATACTACAAGCCCAGTGTGAGCTGATGGGGAGGGAGGGAGTTCTGCTGCATTACAGGGTGTTTGTAATCATTCTCTACGTCTTATGAGGCTACCATCTCAACGTGATTCTGGGGGTGTTGCTGTGACAGGGGAAGAACAGAGCAGCTCTCACGTTGACAGTTCAGTGTTTCAGCTGGGAAGACACAAAAGCATCACTTCCAGCCATAATCCATTGGCTAAATCTATTAACATAGCCCACCAAGCAGCAGAGGTGCAGGATATGTAACCCTCTCATGTGCTCAGGAGAGAAGAGCCGTACAGGGGAGAACATTAAAAGTCTCAGTCTACATCCTGAATCAGGAAGGACTTGCAGCCCCTCCTCTCAGCACAGGCCACCCTTACAAGTCCCACAGGGGCACCTCACTGTGTTTTGAGCACTCGTAGGTCAGCCTGCTGGGTCTTGGGCACCCTGCTTCATTCTCCTGGCTGGACTGCAGCCCCACGGCCACCAGCTCTTCTCACGAGCCAGCCTGCCGTCCCAGAGAGACTCAGAATGTGGAGCTCCCCGACCTCATCCTTAGCACCTCCGGGGAGCGCCCCCCCCCACCCCGGGCCTTTCCTCGTCTCTGTCCACATAACTCAGCCCCTCTGTTTTCAGGAAAAGGAAGCAATTAGGGAGTATCTACTGTGAGTCTGGATTTCAACCTTTTCTCCTTGGGAGGATTCAGGGAGAGAAGTACACAGGACAGCCTGTGAAAGCCTCTTGCCAGACACATGGCAAGCCCTCAATAAACATGCTAAAAGGAAATGGAGACAGAAATCGGTATTTAATCTCCACAGCTTTGTAGAGCTGTGGGTGACGATGATGATGATTTTGCTCCCGTGCCAGAGTTTTACATTCAGTATTTCCTTTCATTGTTGTGCTAATCCTATGAGGTAGATTTTATTACCCCCTTTTTCAGGCTTCTAACTATCATCTTCTAGAAGAATCCAGAGCTGTTCTGTTGGATCTTTTAGCAAGAAACTTCTGTGGACAGTATTTTAACCCAAAGGCATCTCCTTTGTAGTAAAATGCCAGGCGCATGGTAGGTGCACAGGTGAGCAGGCTATCTGGGGACCTTGTGTCATCTTTCAGATCCACCCAGAGGTTTCTGGCATCCCTTCCTGTTCCTGAAGAAAGGACAGGACGGGCAGGCTGAAAGCAAGAGCCATAGCATCGGGTCCCTGGGTTCTTGCATCAAGTCCCAGATTCAAATCCCAGCTGACTGTGTGACTTCAGTTCTCTTGAATAAAGTTTTCTATGTCTCGGTTTTTTCATCTGTGAAACAGGACTAACATCTCCCTCAAAGGCTGATGGAAGAATTAAAGTGCGTGAGTGGACAAAAGGCACATGTAGTGGAATAAAGTGAACAAAGAGACAGCCCAGAGGAAAACAGAAGACTTGTCCTAAAGCAGAGCCCCGCACTGCTTTGATCAAGCTTCTGTTCCAACTGGAGAAAGAGTCTCTCGATTTACGTGTCTGATAATAAAAGAGGTGCCAATTACGTGCCTTTTACTACCAATATTAGTTCCGTGTTGCCAGAAACTAGGTACGTTGAAAAGATGAACCGTGGGCACATAATTTCCACATGGATTTGGCACAAGTCTTTTTGGTTCTCCTTGCTGCTCTCCCATGAAACCCCAAATCTATGCAAGCCCTCTGGGGCCTGGCAACTTCCTGTCCTTGCCCCAGCACAGAGGCAGGAGGCTGCCAGCCCCGCATTTCAAACTCTTCCTGTGTGCTGAGCTGTAATACTTTTGTCCATGGCTTAGCTTCTTTTCCTCCCACAAATATACTTGGGGCTATTTTGGAAAGATTTTGCCACGACAGCCTCTCAGTGCTAATGAGTGTGACTCCGGAAGAGAATTTTCCATTAGTAGGTAAGAAAAAAAGGCAAATAACCTTGAAATCTAATAAGCAGTATTGGGCCCTGTATTTTTCAGGGCTCTCCAGAGAAACAGAGCCAACAGGATATAGCTAGCTAGCTAGATAGATAGAAAAATGATTGATGATAGATAGATAGATAGCTAGATCATAGATAGATAGAAGATAGATCATAGATAGGTAGATATAGAGATGTATTTAGGAGATTTATTATAGGACCTGGCTCACATGATTACGGATACCAAGAAATTATCTGATCTACCCTGTGCAAGCTGGTGGTCCAGAAAAGCAGTAGTTAGATCCAGTCCAAACCCAAAGGCCTGAGAACCAGGGGAGCTGATGGTGTAAGTCCCAATTTGAGTCCAAAAGCCCAAGAATTAGGAGTGCCAATGTCCAAGGTTAAAAGAAGACAGATTCCCTGCTCAAGCAAGAGGGCAAATTCACCCTTCCTCCACTTTTTTGTTCTATTCAGATGGTCAAGGGATTGGATAATGCCGCCCACGTTGGTGAGGGTGATCTTCTTTACTCAGCCGACCAATTCAAACACTAGTCTCTTCTGGAAACACCCTCATAGAAACAACCAGTAATAACGTTTTACCAGCTCTCCGGACATCCCTTAGCCCAGTCAAATTGACACGCAAAAAATCAACCACTGGGCTTCCCTGGTGGCGCAGTGGTTGGGAGTCCGCCTGCTAATGCAGGGGATACGGGTTTGTGCCCCAGTCCGGGAGGATCCCACATGCCGCGGAGCGGCTGGGCCCGTGAGCCGTGGCCGCTGAGTCTGCGCGTCCGGAGCCTGTGCTCTGCAACAGGAGAGGTCACAACAGTGAGAGGCCCGCGTACCACAAAAAAAAAAAAAAAATCAACCATCGTAGTCCCATATCTCCTAGCAATGTCCTATGTGCTAAATTCTAACCAGTGCTCAAGTTCAAAACTAAGTGATTACATGCTTCATTCAACAAATATGTCTTGAGCACCTGCTACATGTCAGACAATGGGCTAGGTGATGCTGAGAATACAGAAGAAAAAGGACATGGTACTGCTCTCCTGGGGCTTATATTCTCAGAGGACAGCACACACTATAAAATATGGCCAAAGAAGAAGAGACATGCAGATTCATGGGAAGACTTCCTGGGAGGAAAGAGGCAACTAGGATGGGCCGTGAAGGATGACAATAGATGGTGTCCTACCACCTGGCTTCAAATCTCATCTCTGCCGTTCACCAGCTGTGTGACCAAGGCAAATTACTTAACTTCTCTGTGTCTTCCTTTCCTCATTTGTAAAATGGGCACAAAAATAGCACCAATCCCTCTGGGTGTTGTGATGATTCATTGAGTTAATTACATGTATAGCACAGATCCTGCCACATAGCGTTCAGTAAAAGTTAGCTATGAAATTAGCGTTACCTGTTAAATGGAGTAATAAAATGTCTTATTTTGCTGCCAGGAAAAAGAGAAAAGTCAAGTAAAGCACTTAGGACAAAGCCTAGCACATGGTAAGCACTAGATAATGTTGCTATTTATTCCGGTGTTGTCCTGGCTGCAGCAGGGGTGGGGAAAGGGGGAATGAGGGGCAAGCAGGGCAAAGCATTAATTAGCTCCCCCTCCTCTCTTTCCGGGTCCCAGACCCGCTGTTTAGCCCCATACCCTCGGCTGCCAAGTGTCATCTCTCCGGCTCCCCAGCCCTGAATGCCACCCCCGGAAGCTGGAGGAAAGGGAAGGCTGGTTTCTCGGCTGCTCTCCTCTGTTCTCAACCAAATGTGCTGCTTTTCTGCCTGGCTTCACACATTGTATAAAGCAACCGTGTGCGGATTGCTCCGTGTCCACACATCGGGCTCCTCCTGACCTGCTGATGGCTCTGGAGCCCATTATTGTAATGGATTTGCTGTTGGGAAAAAGAAGGGGTCATCTGCCTAATAAATCCCTGCCCCAGCAGATCACGTCCAGCAGCCCATCTTCCAGAGAGGTTTTCACTCTCATGGATTTGTTTAGTGATTTCTGAAAGACAGATAAGCTCTAATAAGTGCCCTAAGATACAGGCAAGACACCACTGAAATGGAACAGAAACACAAGACTTTTTGGAGCAATAATTTGAGTTCTTTTTTTTTTTTTTTTTTGTCCATCTTCCGAAAGCGTAATACGGTCTTGCTATTAGATCTTAAAAAAAAGTGCTGCTAATGAAATGCATAGAAAAGTAAAACCACGTCATGCAAATTAGACACCTTTGGGGATTTTGAAAAACTTGTTTGAAGGGCTAATTAAGAAGCTATTAAAAATAATTAATAATAATCTGCTTTTCCCAAATCCTTTTCAGTTCAGAAGTGTAAGTGACGCCATTTTTACTTCACTTTTTAAAACACATAAACTTCAGTGGCAGATCCTTCGTTTACCTGGAAGTCTTTTCTAAACTGTTAATGATTTGGGGGAAGGTAATCCCATTTGTGTCCTTCCTTCCTCGGGTTTTCTTTTTCTGTGTGAGCTGGTTCACACAGCAGATCGTTCAGCAAATGCAGTCAATGCACCATCGCAGGAGTGATTCTAAAGCCTCACTGGGAGAAAATTGTTGTGAGTTACAGGAAATTAAAAAATTCCTGCAATACCAACCCACTTCTCAAAGTCAATCTGTGGTATCCCAGCATCCATTAGACTCTGAAGTCAGGCCAGAATGATTTTCGAAGAGTAATTTCCAGCCTTCTGAAGGGTCACATCATGTATTGAAGCCATATTTGCTTTTGTGTTTTGTAAATTTCTAACTCATTACTAAACTTTTTGTCTCTTAGACCCCTGCGTCTGCCTCTCACCTCACCCTCGTCAATCTGAGCCTTAAAAATCTAATGAAAAATGCCGAAACACATTTTGCATGTGGAAATGTGATAAAACACAAATTGTTACGAACCTGAGGAGGAACTGGCTTTCAAGGATGGGAGGGAGAAGCGTGCTACTGTTCTTGAGAGCCAGCGCGCTGCTAGGTCGCTGCAGGTCACCGGGAATACAGAGAAACAAACAGGATTTTCCTACTCTCCTCTGAGCCTCAGGGTTCCGGTTTTTGAGATAAAGCCACAGGCAGTATCTGTTCTACAAGATTCCAAACTGTTCACGCCCTAAGTACCAGACTGGAAGACTAGCAGTGTGCCATTTTCCATCTAGAAGGGGCATATCAGAGGTCTCCATGCTTCCACAGAATAACATTGGCTTCTGCCTGTGTTCTGACACAGGAGCTCACTTAAGCTGTGGACACCTTGAGAATGTCACACAGTACCTTGTAGTGGACAGAAAAAGCCCACCGTTGAGCTCTGTGATTTGGGGGACATTAAGAAGTTGATGAAAGCTGTGTAAACTCCTCCTAAACACACACACACACACACACACACACACACACACACACACACACCATTACATACAGAGTCTCTCTTTCTCTCTCTCACCCTCACTCTCTCTTGCATTTCGTTTTCAAGAGCCCACACTAAGATCCTGCGATGCAGGTAAGTATCACACCTGAATTCCCTTCACCTGGGTAGATAGGAGTCAGCTTCCTGAAATGAAGAGAACACGAACACTGGAGGCAGGCTGACTTAGGTTTGCAACCCAGCACTGCCATTTCCTAGCTGTGTGGCCTTGGTTAAGTCACATAACCTCTCTGGGCCTTGGTCTCCTCGTGTAAAATGGAGATAATGATACCTATTTTTCAGATTTTGCTGAGAATGGGCCAAATCATGGGCAAAGAGCATGGTCTGAAGCTGGCACACAGCGGGGCTCCATCAATGGAGGCTATATTTTGGTTCAGATGGTTCTGGGCTCTGACTTGGGAGGGGAGGTAGGTCCACTGAGGTGGTGGCTGGAGAATTTTGGCTGAGTGCTGCCCTGAAAACTCTGGATTCAGGGATAGAACTGCTCTGTTCATTAACGCCCAGCCTGACGCTTCCAAATGAAATGTAAATGAGCGTTCCAACAACCTTGGCATTTGCTTTGGGGAAAGGTGTGAGCAGATAGTCACAGCCAGGGCAGCCCTTCTGAGTGAGCCATCCTGGTGTCCAAATGGGGCTGGTTTGCTGAGAGAGTACCTCAGCTGCTCCTCCAAGGGCGGCCCTCACGGGTAGGTTTCATGAAGCTCACCCTGTCCATGGAGGTGAGCTCAACCTTCTTTCAGTATACACGTCCCTCTGGGTCTTCCCGCGGATCATCATCCCAGCTGAAGGGGCTGGTGACCTGCCAGCAAGTGGACATGTCTCGACTCTAGGGCTCAGCCTGGCCCTCCTATTCCTGCCTCCCTTGTTCGACTAGAGGAAAGGGGCTACTTGGACAGATCCCAAGGCCATGGCCATCATGGGACGGGCTCCCATCAAAGCTGTACAGACACAGCCTCCTCAAGCCCAGAAGCCAGGAGACCAAGGCCCACGAAGGACCCCACCAAGCCAGGCTCTCCTGGGGCACCTGTCTGGCCAGAGCTCCCTTCAAGGGTGAAATCTTCCTGGTCCAGAAGAGGATGTGGCCCTTAAGAGAAAGAAGTATACTAGAGCTGGCATGCACGCATGGGCCCAGGGGCAAAGATGCAACAGAAACCTAGGCCGACGCTTTCAGAGTGAGCCACACATCCGGGGCCTTCATGGCAGTTGTTTGGAGCTGTTAGCGAGTGGTCTGGGAAGCTCACCTGTATTCATTTTTCCACATGACCTATGGCTGGAGTGGGAAACGTACAGCTTTACAGGTGTGCACCTAGCCTAGGGCCCAGCACCCACATCTCAGCTCAGCCAGTGTTCGGGGCTCCTGGTCATGTCCCGGAGCTGGAGATTCTGGGGTTGCCTTGCTGCGCTGGGATGGAAACCCAGAGGAGAATTGGAGGGATTCACATCTCAAAATGCATTTAGCACCACACTTATAGGCTCACTAAAGATCAGAAAGGGTCCAGCGAACTTGACTGCATTTTGCAAGGGATATCGACTGCTATGGGGGTGGAGTTCTTGAACTGAGGGATGACCAAAAATTGCCTAACACAAAGGAATGCTATAACTAGCTCATTATTTCATACCTACATAGGCATCAATCTTTTCTCAAGGGCTGGAATGGAAACTTCTCTGGCTTGTTCCTCACACTTAGCACTTAGTCTTTTAATAATTTTTTTAATTTTTAATAATTTTAAATGATTTTTAAATCAATGAATAATTTTTATATTTATTATAAATTATTATAATAATTTTAAATAATTTTTTAAATCAATGAATAAGTGACTAAAAGAACTAATCACCCACAGAAAAACTCTGCCCAGCCTCAGGCTGGGGTCAGGCATGAGCTAAAGCTCTGGGCTATGATGTCTCTTGAGGTCCTGTGGTCTCCAGCCCCAGGGACGGCAGGATGGAATCTAGGGTGGGGAAAGTCATTTGTGTCCCACCGCACCCCAGAGATTCTGCAGCTTGTTCCAGGGTCCCCGGTGTGCTTGCTCCAGCGGCTGCAGCCCACCAGGCTCCCTCCTCCCCAGGAGTAGACCCACAGCCTGACACGCTGGGAGCCAGGACCTGGCCCGGGAGAAGGGCCCGGGCAGCCGCACCCAGGCCTTGCTCGGGTCTGGGAGAGTGGACGCTCGGCTGCCAGACTACTGACTGCAGCTCGGTCACTGCCCCTGGGTGAGCCTCTGCCAGCCCCGCTCTGCCGGGGCTCACCCCTCTCCTCACTCGGGCCTCAAGTGTCACCTCCTTCCCCACACCCCAGCCGAGACGGCCCAAATCCAACAAGCCTTCAGCACATGATCCACAAATGTGCTCATTTTTGATCTTCCCACCACCTCCGAACTGCTGCGGAGGAGTTGATGGGAACGGAATCCCTAGGGAGCCGTTGGGGCCTAATGCATCACATGTGCTGAGAGAGGCTAGGCCGGGCCGGACATTTGCAGCTCAGCTCCTGGCCCTCCTGGGGCCCCGGTTCCTTGCACTTGGACTGAGCTGGGGAACCAGCAGCAGGAGGCTGAGCTGGGAGGACTCGCTCCTCCCAACCAAGGCCACCAGGACACAACGGCCTCTCTGGGCTGCTCCGTGGCAGGACATTTTCTGGCGAGTTCCTAGTGGATTCAAATCTACACAGACAATAGCATCTCTTCCCCATTTTTAAGCCCAGGAGAGGAAGACATTGATGGTGTTCTGCCCCATTGACTCAGCCAAGGGAGACATTGATGGTGTCCAGCCCCATTGACTCAGCCATTTGGGGGTTCAAATTTAAAATAATACTAGTTGTAATCCCCATACTCGAGTTTCTCCCCCTAAGCCAGGCACCTGGCAAAGCTGTGTTAAAGGACCAGTTTTCAGCCACTATCAGAAACACAGCTGTGTACAGGAAACAGGAAGTACAGTGTTGTGTGTACAAATAAGCATCTACTCTGTGTCAGGCCCGGGAATCACAGGAGTCTGGTGGAGAGATTAGCCACTGGGGAAAGCAGCAAATGAAGTGGGAAAACTAAAAGAGTGAAGTGGAAAAAGAACAGACTTTGAAGTCAGACAGGCCACCTTCTACCTCTAATCAGCTGTGTGACTTTAGGCCAGTTACTTAAACTCTCTGAGACTCTTTCCTCATCTGTAAAAGAGCCGTAAGAGCAGCTACCTTCCAGCAAATGAGATGGTGTATGTAAAGCGCTGAGCACATAGAAGGTGAGTAATAAGTGACCGCTCTCCCCGCCACCCGCTTCAGCTCTGACTGTTCTCAGCCCCCAGTCACTCTCTTGGACTGTCCCAGATGCATTTGGAGTCTATCAAGAGAGAGGCAGAGGACTTGGGACATGGAGACGTCCGTGGGTCCTGGAGCCTCCAAGATCCAGCCTTTTAAAAATAACCCTCAGAAAAATAAATAAATAAATAAATAAAAATAACCCTCAGAGCCTGACGAAGCAGAAGACTCACGTTCCCAAGTCCCTGGGACCCTACTCCCCTCCCATCCCTGCCCTGGTCTCCATTTTCACTCACTGGCCTTACAGATCCCCTTCTCTACCTCCCTGTGCAACAGCACTTCCAGCCCATCAGCTGGAAGGGGCCCTTCCAGGTGCTGTGGAATTGCCTTCCTTTCTGCTGGGGGTGCTCCCCTTTCTCAGAGGCCAGGACCCCAGCTGTGACTAGAGGCAGGGCTAGGAGCCGGCATGGGGGCACTCGGGGCCATGTGAGAGTCTGAGATGTCTGCCTTCCAACCCTGAGAACACAGCCAGAGGGAGGGCAAGGCAGGGTCCTCTTCATTCTCCCAGCAATGTGGCCTTCTCTGTGGAGCCAAGGACCAAGTTCTGCTTGAGATGTCCAGTAACAGCCGGAGGCTGGGCCCGGGCCTCTTGGCAGACATCACCGGCCCACAGGAAGGTGGTACCAGGAAAAACAGGGGGTGGGGAATCTGGGAGCCCATCCCAGGCATCCCGGGGCAGCAGGAAGACTGGACTGGACTCCTGAGCTATCACATACCAACCAAGTGAGATCTGGTGTGGTTGCCTCACTTCCTTGGAGACACATCCAAGGACAGGTGTCCACGGATGTCCCTGGGACCCCTCCCAAGTTACCTACTCAGAACTGAACTCACCACCTTCCTCAGCTCCCCGCCCCATACACTCCCAGTCTGGGGCCCGGCAGGACCTTCTCCACAGACCTCCAAGCCCCAAACCCCTGGCCTAGCCCCAGTCTCCCCTCGCCAACCCTTCGCCAGGCTCCCAGCTGCTTCTCAGGTTTTGTCACCTCCACCTCCTGCACATCTCCCAGATAGTTCATCCCTTGCCATGCCCAGTGCCCCAGTCCCGCTCCTTTCACAGCCCCCCTGCACTGATATCAATGCCCCTAACCGGTGTTCCAGTCTCTGGCGAGACTTCCTCCAGGGAAGCATCCACAGGGCTGCGTGGTGGGTGCATTCACGATCGTCAAATGATGATGGTGGCGATGATGGTGATGACGACAGCTAATGCTTTTCAGTGCTGACTTTGTACCCAGCCCTGTCCCAAGGCTTTTGCCTGAATTAACTCATTTAGGCCTCCCAGCAGCTCTGTCAAGGAAGCGCTATTGCCATCCCGATTTTCCAGATGAGGAAACTGAGGCACACTGCGGTTAAACCACATGTTGAGACCACACAGGAGAGAACAGCAGGGCTGGGGTCCCAGGCAGTCTGGCCCCAGCCTTACCTACTTAATTCTCTCAGTGGTTTTCTTCAGAATCACCACAGGATAAACCTGGCCTCAGAACACAACCCTTCACAACCTGGTGCACCCGACCAACACTCCAGGTATGTCCTCATCACCTCTCCACACCCAGAGCTCCAGCCAGGCTGAATGACACAAAGACCACAGCTGAACACAGCAGATGATCTTATGCCGCTGAGCCTTTGTGCTTGCTGCTCCCTCTGCCTCAAGCACCTTTCCAAATCCCACCTTTCCCATTCAAGACTCAGCTCTAGGGAGCCTTCCTTTACCTCCCATTCCCACTCCATCCACAGCCCCTGCACTGACCCCGGCATAGCATACGCTACATTGCATTGTAGTTGCCTCTTCACGTTTCCTCCATTAACAATGAGCTCTCAAGAGCACTATTGTGTCTCTTTAGCTCTGTATTGCCTGCATCTTGCATAAGGTGTGAATGAACAAGCTGAGACTTAATTTATTTCCAAATGTAATAGAATAATTTTGACTCAAAGTGATAATAAAACAGGGACTTTGAATCCAGCTGCTCTGGATTAGAATCCCAGTTTTATCACTTATCAGCTGTGTGACATTGGGCAAATTACTTAACCTCTCTGAACCTAAGTTTCTTCATCTTTAAAATGCAAGAGAGGGCATAACGCTTTCAAAGGATTGCCCCGAATATTAAATGTAATAAATTTAATGAAGTGCCGAGCATATGGTCCTTGCCATTAAGCAGAAGCTATTATGATAATGATTATTAAGCTCGTTTTGTGATTATTAGGCTTTTATGTGAATAGTATTCACATGTATTCACCTCTGCACGTGTATGTACTTCCTGCACTGACTAGGGCTCTACTAAGCCCATCTTCCCTAACAGCCCTGAGAACCACTAGGCAGGAATCTCTGAGCAGATACTCTTCTCTCTGCTCCTCACACCGTAAAGCTCCGAAGCCCTTTCCCACCACAGGACTTTTGCACATTCTATTCCTCTGTATGGGATGTTCCTCCCTCCACTGGTCTCCTGGTTGGCATCTTTTAGGCCTAGGTATAGATATCACCTCCTCGGAGGACCTTCTCAACCACTCTATCTGGACAGATGTCCCTGTACTCTCTACTGCCCCATTGTCCAATTCAACCCTGTTGGTTTCTTCCATAGCACCTTGAAAATATGTAAGCATTTGTGCATTTGCCCAACCATTCCTTGTTAGTCTCGAGACGGTGTGGCACCGCCATCATCTTTACTGCTGTGCCCTTGGTGCCTGGCACACTGCCTGGCACTTAATGGGGAGCTCAGTAAATGAAAGTTGAGTGAATGTTGAATAAATAACCTGCTTGGGCTCCATTCAGCAAGAGCAGAGAAAAGGTGTGAGGATTTGCAGCTAGAGCCCCATCCCCGGCAGATGAAATAGACTCCTCCCTTTCCCCGAAGCCTCAGCGAGGCTGCACCTGGCTGCCTGCAGCCAGCAGTGCTCAGAACCCGTCACCAGAGCCCGACTGGAGGGAGTTCAGAGGAGCGGGCCAGGCAGGCTTAAGTGGAGGGAGAGGGTGATTTATAAAGAAAGATAAAAGGGCCCAGCTTCATAAGGCTGGGCTACAGGATTATTTCGATAACAGCCTCTAAATGTTGGCAAGATGTGTGTGCCAGGGAGTGGGGACCACTCCCCCCACGAAGGTGCCGAGGCAGTCACCTGGAGAGACACAGGGAATCTCACCTGACTCCGGGTCTGGGACTGAGCCGGAAACCAAAGCCAAAGCAAGGAACCTTCCAGCGTTGAGGGAGAACCTTACTTCCTCACTTGGGCTGTCAGCAACTCTCCTTTGAGCGCCCCGGGGAATTTATACAGCAGAAAAGAGGAGGGTCTTTTGAGAAACCAGAGAAAACCCATCTCCTCAGTAAGACTACTTTGCCAAGTAAGTATCTGGGAAGGAAGACACCTCGGCCATCTTGTAGACCAGGGGTCGACAAACTACGGCCTGAGGCCCAAATCCATCCCACTGCCTGCTTTTGTAAATAAAGTTTTATTGGAAGACAGCCATGCCCATGTGTTTACGTATTACCTATGACAGCTTGTGCCCAGCAACTTCAGAGCTGAGAAGTTGCATCAGAGATACTATGACTCACAAATTCTAAATATTTACTCTCTGGCCCTTTACAGACACTGTCCACAGCCCCTCTGTTAACCCATTGATTCTCGGGTAAAGTGCATGTCATTTTGAAAGGGAAAAAAAATGTCCACAGGGCCCCAACTTTGACTTAAATTATTTTTATTATAGTAGTATTAAATATACACACACAGAGATAGTTAGGTATAAATGTCTTAGGCTTTCAGCGCTTACACAACTAGAAAACCAAAAAGCATTCTTGGATTAAATGCCAACAAAATGACAGAAACATTAAAATTAAAATGAAGAGCATTAAAATAATGCAGCCGACGATGTTTTTGCTGAAGAGGCATTGCTGCTCACAGCACGGATGGGCAGATAGTGTACAGATTTGTTTGCATTTGGTAAGACTGATCTTAAAAAGTGTTATGTGATGACTCCATCCTCCCACTCAGTTTTTCTCTTCTAACTATTGCAAAAACCTTCATTGACACAGAAAGCCATGACATCATGGGCCTTCGGTGGATACAAATACTCAGTCACATCTGCTCTTTCTCTCATTAGCCCATGAGAATTAAAGTACCTCGTTCTGATTGACCCGATGTCCTCTTGAACACAATTAAAAGTTAGGCACTAAAATTTTACGGCCATGTCCAGGTATAAGGTGACAAGGCAGATGAGCCAGAAAATATTTACAACAATTTTTTTAAATTATCAGTAAAATAAAAGAATATTTTAAAAAATCTCTTAGAAGCTTTGTCCACTGGTTGGGGGATCCCAGTTTGAAAAGCAGAGATCTAGCCCATCCTTTGCCTTTTCCAAATGGGGAAACTGAGTCCCATAGGAGGACTTTAACTTGCCAAGATCACGGTGGGAGTTGGGGCTGAAGCCATATTTGAATGGGAATGTGCTGAGTCTCAGTGCACTGTACCCCTTTTCAGCCCAAGGGTGGGTCCACAGGAGTCCCCAGGAACAGCTGGCCAGAGCAGAATTTTGCCCACTGACTATAATATGAATGTCTTCCTCTGGACTTAGGGAGGGAGCTGTGCCCTCAGACACCATGAGTAACAGCTGGAGCCAGCATCTGCGAGGCACACATAGGGGCCCACGGGCTGGCTGGCTGGAATGGCTTCCAAGAGCCCCTCCCAGAGCTTTAGAAGTGGAAGCAACAGCCGTAGGGCCCCTGCAAGGGCAGAGCCCTCTTACATGGCCCAAAGAGTGTCACTGGGACCCACTTGGGCTCAGAGAAGACTAGACCACCTGAATTCAAAAGTTAAGCCAATCCCTGGTGGCGCAGTGGTTGAGAGTCCGCCTGCCGATGCAGGGGACATGGGTTCATGCCCCGGTCCGGGAAGATCCCACATGCCGCGGAGCGGCTGGGCCCATGAGCCATGGCCGCTGAGCCTGCGCTTCCGGAGCCTGTGCTCCGCAACGGGAGGGGCCACAACAGTGAGAGGCCTGTGTACCGCAAAAAAAAAAATAAATAAATAAGCCAAGTCTTCACTGCCCTGGAGAATTGCTCAGGCAAAGGGATCATTTGGCTGCCACCCGGGCTGCTGGAAGCCAGCAGATCCCCAAACATGGATGTGGCAGCAGCTCTTAGGGGACCAGGCCTGGAGAGGGACATGTGAACCGCTCAGCCTGGCCACAGGCTTTGCAGGGCTGCAGCCCCTGTTCTCCAGGCTGGTCAAGTCCCGGGCTGCCTTCCCCTGTCTGGGGAGCAGCGCTCCGGTCAGGAGAAACGGTGAGCAAACGCGTGGTAGCAGCCTGCTCAGAGCAGAGAAAAGCAGCCTGCTGATACAGCTCCTAGAGTGGATGCTTATTTAAAGACTTATGACTGGTTGGTTCAGACTAAATGAGAATATGCAAGATATTTCAGAACAGGGCTTGGCAAACTTTTTCAGTAGCAAGCCAGAGAGTAAATATTTTAGACTTTGTTGGACACGTGCAGTCGCTGTAGCATGTTTTGTTTTAACAACCTTTAAAAATGTAAAAACCATTCTCAGCTCACACACTGTACTACGGCTACAGGCTGAATTTGGCCCATAGGTGGTAGTTTGTTGACCTCTGTCTAGAATATCTAACTAACTCAAGACATTCCCTACAAGATCAACTTGGTCTTCACGGGACTATAAGAAGAGAAGCAGATGTGCTCTCATCCTCAGACTCACATGCACACACACACACATATTCACACACATGGACACACACACTCAGTGTTTTGTCCATGAGACAAAACCACATTCTTTGAAAATAATTTGCAAAGCACACACATGTCCAAAAGTTAATTCAGGGGCAATCTATAATGTGCAAAGCCACCATGTCCAGGGCTGGGAAGCTAGTGACAATTCTCAGAGGCACAGAGACACAAGAGGAGATCAGAGCAGGAAGACCTTGCCTGTGATCTAGTCTGAAGGTTTCCAAACTGTTCCTCAGAGTCATGTGACCTTTAAGGAGGGGGCCTCTGGAGTTCTCTGCTTCAGGCGGCCCCATTCAAATCCACTAAGCCAGCTGACCTTTACTCTTGTACTTACTGGATTTCCATCGAAGATTCCATCTGAAGGTAGGCTTTCATGACAAAAGGTAGTAGTGGGTGTTCAAAACTCGTGCCTGGCTGGTTGTCTTATATCTGGTCCCTCTAAAAGCTCTGGCAAGATTAACCCACATGCTTGCCTATGGCAGCCATCATTAGATAGGACAGGTGCTCTATGGTTTGCTACAGTCCCCCCTGCTCCCTATTGCCTTACACCACCCTGTTTCACTAATTGGTAGGACCTGCCTGGCCCCAGAGGCATTTGAGTTTGTGACTCCTATCAACGCAGTCTCAGCTGCCATAACATGAAACTGCTTCCTTCAGAGAAGTCACCACTAGATCCAAAACACCGACTTACCAAGGCAACCCTTGACTGATCCTTGCATTTTCTTAATCTTTTAGATTTATTTATATCCCACTTCATTCCAAAAAGTATTTGAGACAGCTTATAAATAAACATATAACACAATAAAATTTAAAAATAGAAGAAATCTGAAGGAAGGAAAATCAGAATAGGACAGTAGGAAAAGGCCAGAGGAAAAGTTAGGACATGAAAGCACAAGTTGAAAATGTCTGCACGACTTGTAATGGCAAGCAGAGATTTTTGAATTAGGATATCTCATGGAAGCGTATGGAACCACCCTCCCTTAATAGCTGAAGAAATTGATTTTTTTAAAAAAAGGGAAAGAAAGAAACAGTATTCAAGGAAAGAGGCTCAGCCCAAAGCCTTAAACTTCAAAAGCTTCAGCCAAGGAAAGAAACAAAAAGTTAAGGAGCAGAGCAAAACGATTCAGTGCAGCAAGGCGTCCAGCGCCACTCTCCCCGCACCCAAAAGCCTTTGTGGGTGTGAACGTTAATTGTATGCGTCAGCTTGACTGGATCACAGGATGCCCAGCTATCCGGGTCAACGTTGTATCTGGGTGTGTCTGTGAGGGTGTTTCTGGAAGAGGTTAGCAACTGAATAAATAGACTGAGCCCAGTGCATTGCCCTCCCCAATGTGGCTGGACATCACCCCATCCATGAGGGTCCAAATACAGAAAAGGGGGGAGGAAGGTGGGATTCACCCTCCATGTGCTGGTTGAGCCGGGACACCCATCTTCTCCTGTGCTCAGCAACACTCCTGGTGCTCAGGCCTTCAGACTTGAACTGGCATCTTCAACCTCAGCTCTCCGGCTCTCAGGCCTTCGAACCACACCATCTACTTCCTTGGTCTCAGCTTGCAGACAGCAGGTCGTGGGACTGTTCAGCCTCCATCATCACATGAGTCAATAGCTTATAATAAACACAAATATAAATATAAACATACATGTCTCCTACTGGTTCTCTTTCTCTGGAGAACCCTGAGTCATACAGGAGGGCAACAGTATGCCAGCAGCCCCTCTTGTACTGTCAGATCTGGAGTGAAGCCAGCCAAACGGGGATCCACAGCTTTCCCTCCATTGACTGGGAGAGAGTAGAAGATGCTGTTGGGGGGAAAAGAAAAAAAAAAAAAAAACAGAAAAAATGGGGCTGTAATCAGGGTCCTGACTCTCTCTGACAGGCGATTGTAGGAAATAATCCAAAACCAAGAGTGGGAATAGAGTACATGCCCCCGATTGGGCGTGGTGAGCCCAAGAGAGGGTATTTAGCGAATTTTTAGAAGTGGGAGTCGGGAGTCTAACTCAGACGCCTCTTTACTGGAGTTCATCAGGATAAAAACGTGTGACAAAGATATGAAACACCATTCCTTAAAATGTAGCAAAGGATATGAATACCCAGTGAAAAAAAATTGTGCAGATTTATAGAAGTTTTATTTAGAATCACCTAGAATTGGAAATAACTCAAATATTCATTAACTAGTGAGTGGATAAACAAGGTGTGGTACATGTGTAGAGTGGAAAAATACTCAATAAAGAGTTGAGTAATAAATAAATAAATAATAGGAATAAAGCAATAGAAAGTAAAGACTATTGATTCATGCAAAAACATGGATGAATCTTAAAAACATTATGCTAAGTGAAAGAGGCCATACCCAAAAGGTTACGTACTGTATGATTCTATTTATATGACATTCTAGGAAAGGCAAAATTATAAGGACAGGAAACACATCAGTGGTTGCCAGGGGTTGGGGCCAGGGGACAGAGGGGAGGTGGGGGAGAGAACTGACTACAAAGAAACAAGGGAACTTGGTGAGGTGATGGAAACAGCATATCTCTTGATTGTGACGGCACTTATACAACTGCATATATTTGCCAATATTCATAGAACTGTATGCTTGGCAAAGGATGAATTTTATTGGATGCATATCATACCTCAATAAACCTGACTTAAAAAAATAATGTAGCCTAAGGGGAAAAATCAAACCATCCTCAAGTACAATGGAAAGAAAGTCAAGAAGCCAACCACACTCCATGAGAGCAAAACAAATGTCTAAAGAGAACTATTCAACATAAGCCAAATAAAAAGGAATGGTATAGCAACTAGCAACGTCCAGTTTATGGTCATTCTTCCCAAAGGGGAAAAGAAACACAGCCACCAAAAGACAGACATGAAGATATCATGAAAGAAACATTAATGAAACCACAGAAGAAAATCCTTTACAAGTCCCTTAGCTAAAGAAAAAGGCAATAAGAACGTGAATCCGATTTTTTTAACAGAAGCTCAAGGGCTTCCCTGGTGGCGCAGTGGTTGAGAGTCCGCCTGCCGATGCAGGGGACACGGGTCCGGGAGGATCCCACATGCTGTGGAGCGGCTGGGCCCGTGAGCCATGGCCGCTGAGCCTGCGCATCCAGAGCCTGTGCTCCGCAACGGGAGAGGCCACAACAGTGAGAGGCCCACGTACCGCAAAAAAAAAAAAAAAAAGAAGCTCAAAATGAACACTACCAGAAGGGCAAAAATTTTAAAAACTTACACCACCAAATAATGCCACAGATGTGGAGTGACTACAACTTTCAAATACTGCTGGTGGTAGTGAAAGGCAATACAACAGTTTGGGGAAGTTTCTGGCAATGTCTTATAAAACTAAATGTACACCTTCCCTATGACCCCATATTCCAATCCTAGATATTTATCCAAGAGAAATGAAAGCATATGTTTACAAAAAGAGTGTTCCTAGCAGCTTTATTTATAGTAGCCAAAACCTGAAACATGCCAGCTGTCCATCAAGAGAATGGATGAATAAATAATAGTACATTTATACAACGGAAAACTAAGCAATAGAAAAGGGACAAACAACACTAGAGATGAATCTCAGGACAGTATGCTCAGAGAAAGGAACCTCACACAGAGGAGTACACACTATGTGATTCCAGTTACATGAACTCCTAGAGCAAGCAAAACTAACCTGTGGGAGAAAAACATTACAGCAGTGCCTACCTCAGTGTAGGGGTGGAGACTGGCTGAGAAGGGGCATGAGGGAACTCTATATCTTGATAGTGGTTTGGAGTACACAGTGAATGTATCTGTAAAAACTCATCAAATGTGCAGTGAAGATTTGTGCATTTCATTGTATATACAGTTTACCCCGACATCTATGATAAAGCAAGTAAAATTAAATGTCAATGTAAGCATCTAGGTAATACATATACAATTGTTTGTTGTAAAAGGCGTTCAACTTTGCTGTGTATTTGGAAATTTTCACAATACATTTTGGGGGAAAACTCATCAAATGGTGCGATGGTATGCTTAAGATTTGTGTACTTCATTATATGCAAATTTTACCTCAAAGGGAAAAATAAATAACTGTAAACAAATATTAAACCCCACTTGATGACATCCATGTTGAAGTATCTAGAGAGACTTATACCAATGTCAACACTTGCTTTTGAAACAGCAAAAATATGAGAGGTTGGTGGATTAAGGGGTGAACTGATTAACAGATATATGACTATAGCAAATGGAGTAAAATTTTAATTGTAGAATGTGGGTGGTGGGCATATGGGTGTCCATTTGAAATCTTTCAACTTGTCTGTATCTTTGAAACTTTCATAATAAAATGACGAAAGGGATGATAAAATAACAAGATGAGAGGGAAATGGTCATTGCAAACCAAAGGGAATAAAGTATGGACCGAACAACAATATTTAAAAATAAATAACAATGAAAATCAGCAAGAACATCACAGATATAAAAAAGCAAATTATTGGTAAAGAGGGAAAATCTGGATGATTACAAAGAACATAGATGAAAAAGACAAAGAAATCAGTGCTAAGAGAATCCAACCCAAGGGTAATTAGTGTCCCTCACATAGAGAAATCAAAAAATGGAATGGAAAAAGTGTTGAATGAAAAAAGTACTGGATGATATAAAATGGCGCTGTCTGAAATGCAGGAAGGACTGAATCCACAGTACATAGTGTTTCAGGAAAAAAAAAGAAAAAAATGAATTCAGAATTTTCAACACCATGATGTGTCCTGATCAAGTAATTTAACTTCAGTAAAGAAGTAACAATTCCTCAAGAATCCAGGCTTAAAAAGCAAATGACCGTGGAGGAGGGGGAGTGTCAGGCTGCTCTCAGGCCTCCAAGGCAACATTCAAGGTCACAATGGCACAAGAACGCTCGCTTCAAAAGGAAAGGAAGGGAGACCAGAGGCACTTCTCCCGTTCAAGCTGATGGTCAGATATAAAGGCCAAAAACAGACATTTTCAGACATTAAAAGAATCAAAAGACACACATTTTAAAAACGGAGGGAATACAGTGGCTTCTTGAAAAAACTGCTTGGCTATGAAATCCAGCCAATCGAGAGATAAATTAGAATCAAGACTTCAGCAATGGAGTACATGTGGTAAAATAGCCAATGGTGACAAGAGAATCTTAGACAGAAGATTCTCCTTAGACATAGAATTAATACTAAACCACTGTGTGAACTGTGAACATTTTATAAGTCCTCAAAGGGCAATGATGATAAAGCTTACAGAAAGTAAGTAATGGGGGAAAGGGAGGAAGAGGAGGTATGAACGTCCTCATCTTTCATGGCAGGGTGGTAACTGATAGTGTCTAAAATTGAAACATGCAGTTAGAAAAACATAATTACTCCAACCTCAATTTTTTTTCAAAACCTCTTTTCTTAACCTTAGAGAGATCTTTTAGAAAAAGATATCTCTTGTTTCAAATTGAACTTGAACTTTGATTTCAAGTTCAACAATTCCTTCCACTTCCCTTTAGTTTCTTTTCCTTCTTTTAAATTCAAATAAAATTGACTTTAAGACTTTATATTAAAAATAACATGCATAATTCATTCAATCTTTTTCTCATGAATAGACTTTTACACATGTAGGTAGATAGGTAGATGATAGATAGATACATAGGTAGATAAGTAAAAATAAATAGATGTATGGAAGTCCATTCATGGATATTGATAGATACAGATAAATATACACACACAAACACAGAATGATACTTGGAATATTTTTCACCTCATGGTAATATTTGTAGTGATTTTTAAACTCTCTTTTTCATACATCACTGTCTTGCTGAAATTTTAAAATTAGTATTCTATTTGTATTTATAAAAATCAATAAAGTTATTTTTTTTAAATATGTTAGGGAAACAGTCATCCTTGAGCTTCCTAGCAGCCAAAGAAAAAAGGGACCTACATTCAGTTACAGTCTAACCATGCATGGTATTCACCAGATTAAAACAAACCAACCCAACAAAAGTGCAGCAGTTTCTCAGAGGAAGTACAACTTTTCCAGGCACTCAGATTTGATAGAGGAGATGCTGACTGGTGTGGAGGTGGCATCTTCACAACCTGCCTTCAACAAACCAGCAAAGGGCCGTTATCACACCACTCCAGGCTTTTCATATGTGCTCACCGGCCCCAGCTGGAGGAAAGTACCAGGTGGCCGTGAATTTTGGACTCTAGTTATCAATATGGCCACTCCTTCAAGACTTATTCCCACCAGCTAAAGATTTTTCTCTTGAGGTGAATTCAGTTTGTGGTGGGCCCAGTTGAGGGACGAATCCATATTTTCCCTTCCCCCTGGCCCCGCTGCGCACACACAGTCTACCCTCCAGTCATAAAGTCTCTCATGTGCAGTTCTCGTGTTGGTCACCACCAATTTCTCTTGCCTAGAAAACGCTTCATAGTACTGCTCATGCCTTTCACTGGGCTGACCCTACTCATCCTTCAGGGCTCAGCTTACATGTCATCTGCTCCAGGGAATGTCCCCTGATCCCCCTGAGCAGATGGAATCAAGATCTTGGGTGAAGGATTAACCCTAGAGGAGAAGGAGGTGGAGGAGAAGAGGATGATGTGGGGGTGACATGCAGACACCCAGATGTGCCAAGAGCCGGGGAGGAGGTCAGGACTTGCACCTTGTGCCTGGATCAGTTCAGTGAAGGAAAGGCAGGACCCTCTGCCCAGAGAAGCAGCATCTTGATGGTCCTTGAGGATGGAGAGGTCATAGAGCAGATGTAAGGGCTGTATGTGTGATTCTCTTAAGTCCCCCAAAGACTTAGAGAATAGACTTGAAGGGAGAGGAAACCGACACAGCCATTCACACCTATGGGGCCTCACGGGAATTCCTGGAGGGTACCAAGAATCTATCTGAGCCTCAGTTTTCCAATCTATAAAATGGGGCTAATAACCTATGCCTGACTATTCCACAGGTATTATGGGAGTCAATGGGGTTTGATATCCCAAAAGGTCAGGATTCATGTACAAACCATATAATGGCCCTAAAAATATGAAGAGTGAAACTATTGTTGCCCCCTGGAGCTATGCAAGAAATAATGAGGTGGATAAACAGATCCTTTGGGTTTCTTTTTAACAGCATTTTGGAAGACGGAAGACTGTTTCCACCATAAATTGGGGGACTAGAAGTGGCTTTTTAAAAATTTCTTATATGTCCGTCTAAGATGATAGTCCAGGAGGAAAGTTCTATGCAAAAAATTACAATCTCCCAGCACCAGATGAAATGAAAAAATTGGATTTTAAGAGACTATCCCATGACTTAGTTTACAAGGACTGCATGTCAATATTGTCATACGAGGTAACCAGAAGTGAGACTCTTAAAATGATGGCCTGTAAGATATCCTGTCATTCAAAAATGGAAATCACCCTGTGTCGCAAATTGCAAAGTGACCACATTATTCTCTTTTCATCACCTGTCATCTGGGCTTGGCCTTGTGGCTTGCTTTGAACAATGGAAGCAATCATGACACAAGCATGGTCTTTAAAAGTGACTGCACATCGAGGGGTCTCTCCCTTGTTGCTCCTGGAATCTCATGATTGCCATGTGGAGAGAAACCTCAGTCATCCCAGCCATCCCAGATGAGGCCATCATAAATCGGCCAGCCCCAGCCAGTGTACAAGCTGGCTGCAGACACATGAGCAAGCCTAGCCATGCCCAACCCAGACAAGAAGAACCACCCCCCTGAGCCCAGGCTAAATTGCTGACCTGCAGTATCGTTACCTAAATAAGTGGTGGTTGTTTTAAGCCTCTACGTTTGGGGTGGTTTGATATGTAGCAAATGTTAACTATACACTGTGGTATCCCAGAATGAGTCAGGAGACAGGGGTCCTACCTATAACTCACTGTACAGCCTTCAGCAAGTCACTGAACCTTTCTGGTGTGCCTACTTTCTTGTTCTATAAAATGAGGACAGTCAATTAAATTATCAAATTTAATTGAGCATTAAAAACCCCTTCTAGTTCTGTCACATTCCATGATTCTAAATCTCAATAACAAATACTCATGAGTTCAGTTAAAATTCTATGAACTGAGTTGAGGCATAACTGGGTCTCTGGAGGTTTCTTGCCTCGAGGCAAGGGATTCTGAGATTTGGTTACCTGACATATGAGCATAAACATAAAATGTTTCTTCAGCATTTTATGATCTTGTTGGATTCTAGGCTAAAATATGAAGTTGAAAAAAGCTGACCAGAAAGAAACGGTAACTGATCCTGGCATGCAAAGAAAGGAAATTACTATCAACATCTAAATCCAGGAGATTTCTGCTCGGATGTGAGGCTTTCAGAAAATGCAAAAGCAGAGCTGTGACTATGTCTGGTGGGGGAGAAAATCCCCAGGTTGCAATAGGAAGAAAAATCTTAATGAGTCTTAAGAATTTGCTGAACCCCTAAATTCATATTTTTATCTATCTAGAAACTGACCCAAAGATTTTCTTTTCAAAAGTTACCTAGAAAAAGAAATAGAAATGGGAGGAACATACATGGGTTTTCTCTGTTTCTTAAGTGATTGAACTAGATCATAATAACACTCCAAATGCTCTCTGAACAGAACTGATATTTCATGAAGCTGTGTTCTTGGAACTGGGGCTGGAAGTGATAAAGAGCATATATTAGCCAAGAGTGACATTATTTTTCTATTTCAGAATCAGTGCTTAGAAGGACCCAGATACTTAGGTTGCTGGAACATCTGGGAATAAATTTGCAGGAGGGGAGTGGGGGGAAATGGATACTTTTCCAGAAAAGAGTCATTAACATGAGTTTCACAAACTGGACTATGTAAACCCTTGGGGTTACTGCCTGACTGTACACAGCCTAGAGAATCCACTTGTTGCATCTTCCAGGAGCATGAGTTTCACTTGAAGGACTGTTTTCTGAGGGTTTTTTTGTTTGTTTGTTTGTTTGTATGTTTGTTTGTTTGAGGGGGGTTTGTGGAGGATACTAGTTTTGTATAAAAGTACACTTGGGATGATACTGAAATCAAATGCAAATTTTACACTAATTTGGCAATAAAACATCAAAAATTGTCCTTCCAGCATGTGTCTTCAGGGGTACCCTTCTCTGCCATCAGGGATACTTATGTGGCTCAGGGTGAAAGCCCAATCTCAGGCAATCTCCAGGGGCTAAAATATCCCCAAAGTAAGCACTTTCAAGTGACATTTTCCTGAGTAAAGAAAATCATCAAAAACACTGCATTTCCTCTGAGAGATGTTCTGGGGCTAAAATGCTGGTTCCTTATTACACCTTCCTGGGCCTGAGAAGTGAGTCCTAGGAGACAGGCTTAAATCTCCCAAAACCACGCAAGGAACTTGTTAACGACCCGGGTCATGCACTCATCTCAGGAAACTACTTCAGTAGTTGTGGCGCACGGGCTTAGTTGCTCCATGGCATGCAGGATCTTCCCGGACCAGGGCTTGAACCCATGTCCCCCGCACAGGCAGGCGGACTCCCAACCACTGCACCACCAGGGAAGCCTGAAGCCATAAAAAACATGAAGCTAGGGAAACCATATCTTTCCACCATCCAATTTTGTCATAAAAATTGCATTTCTCAAAATTATCAACACGATTCATTCTTCGTTCATACTAAAACTGCAGTGTGTGGTGGAAATTCGGCTCTAAAATTGGAAAGAATAGGATTAAAATAAATTTATTTTTATAGTGTATAGCTTCAGTTTTCCAGCTAAAGTCTGAATCAAACCTTTTTAAAGAGATCCCCTCTAGACCTGGGGAGGGGGAAGGGTAAGCTGGGATGAAGTGAGAGAGTAGCAGTGACATATATACACCACCAAATTTACACCAAATGTAAAATAGATAGCTAGTGGGAAGCAGCTGCATGGCAAAGAGAGATCAGCTTGGTGCTTTGTGACCACCTAGAAGGGTGGGATAAGGAGGGTGGGAGGGAGACACAAGAGGGAGAGGATATAGGGATATACGTATACATATAGCTGATTTACTTTGTTATACAGCAGAAACTAACACAAGATTGTAAAGCAATCATACTCCAATAAAGATGTTAAAAAGAAAAGAAAAGAAAGAAATCCCCTCTATTGCCCATGAAATATTGGCTCCATTGTTAAGTGAACTTGGTCTAAAGTGGCCTTTCCAGTATGATTACCCATGGATAACAAGGCCTCCTGTCATCACAATGGTGTAAGTGCTATAAAGGAGAGTACAGAGTGCTCTGAGACCCCTAAGGGGTCTTAGCTAGTCTAGGGAAGTGAATCACAGCTGAGACCTGAGAGATAAACAGAGATTAGAGGTGGGAACATGCCCAGGAGTGGGTCCCGAGGCAGGCTGGCAAGGTCCAAGAACTGAAAGAAAGCCAGCTTAGCCAGAGGCAGGGACAGGAAATGAGTCTGCAGATACAGGCAAGGACCAGGATGTTTCTTTCCACCATAGGAGCAACAGGCAGCCGTTGCAGGATTTTGAGCAGGAAAGCAACAAATTTGTGATTTAAAGAAGCTCTTGTGGGTACCACATGGCAGGTTCGATCTTACCTCTTGTCACTAGCAAAGCCTCCCTGGACATCTTGTTTCTTCATAGATCCAAAACCCTGTTCCAAATTCCCAGACCTGAATCAGACTTTCCAGCTTTTGGACCTCACTAAGGGACACCACTTCACCACAGATTTATAAGACAATGATGAAGCCCTTTGGGGATGAGGAACCCACCTGGAATTTTAGGCTGGGAATCTTCACTCTAAGACCTCCACTTCCAGCAATGATAAAGTAGCAGGGATTGGATGTACCCTCTCACCTTAACCAAGAAATGGAGAAGATACAAAAAATATTATTTTTCAGATCTTGGACAATAAGCAGCACAGCCAGTGATCCCTGAAAGAAGAGAAATAAGTAAAATGAGCCCTGTGATTGGCCCAGCTTGCTGCTGGAGAGAGTGTCCAGACCATAGCACAAGGTGGGGAAACTCAAACAAGCCCAACACTCTCACTGACTTTAAAAGACACTGTTATGAATTTGGGGAGGCCAAGGTGGCTGGAATTTGAAGGGTGGAGTACCTATGAAGACAGTGGCACAGAAAGGAGAGAGCTACAGAGAGAACTGTCCATGGACCTGCTCCCCTTGTGTCTTTAGCGGTGTACTGATCTGTGCATGCATGTGAGAAAGCTACTCAAGAAGGGAATGGGGGTGGGGGGAGGTGGACGACAGGATAGAACTAAGCAGTACAATCACCAGACCTCACACTTACCTGGGAAGAGTTTGTGTTCCCATCAGCCAGAGTGGAACACTCATAATACACAGGCATCAAGTAGGTACGCAAAAGGGTATTGCCTCAGTACTAGAGGAAAATTAGCCCTGGGCTAAAGACTGCTCTGTTCCCACCCAACAAAGCTTAAAAACAAACCCCAGAAGTACTAAATAGTTTCTAAAGAATTTATCTGTATCCCAGAACAAGCTCAAGAATATTTAAAAGAATACAAAAATATCAAGCACTAAACATGATAAAATTCACAATGTCTGGTATCCAATCAAAAATTACTAGGCATGCAAAGAAAGAGAAAAATACATTCCATAATGAGGAGAAAAATCACTCAATAGAAACAGAAAATGACACAGGTGATAGAATTAGTAGATGAGAGTCCTGACTTTGTCATCTGAAGACTTCTACGAGAATAATCACTGTAGAGAGAGGCACAAAAGGAAGTGGTCTTATGATAGCCATCAAACAAAAGTCACTGGAACATCTAGAGTAAGAATGAGTCTGCACACACGGTTCTAATCTCACCTCAAGGCTCCTAGAGCTCAGAAACTCTTCTCAACAGAGGTTGATCATTCTGTTACAACTTTTAGACTAAGAGTAGAACTCATTTCAGTTATTCAATCATTTGAAACGAGAATCTTCCTTGAGGGACAGGGAAGACATGTGTGAGTCTGAGCAAAGTCCATTAGAAAGTCAATCTATTCAGCAGCCTTTTAAATATATTCAGTTGAGTGCATTATCAGGCATTAAATCAGCATTACTTTTTATTAGAAAGATAGAACATTCTGGTTCAGCCACAACTCATTCAAACCTCTACTTTGCTGTTATCTATTCTGCCATCCATATCTGCTGTTTAACTCATGAGAAAAATTGTTATTTGAGAGACAAGCACTCTATGATAACTGAAGAATATTCTCCATTGCAGTGATTATATTATTGCTGAGCTGTGTTAACATGTAAATTCTTTTCTAGAGTCAAGTGTAGGAACACAACATCGGGAGCCAGCAGTTTAAAAAATGGAAAAATCTCATTACATATCCAAAATGACTAGTGGTGGGAATAACCTTTCCCATGACAAGAGCACAGCTAATTTTTAACATCCTCTGACTATAAAGTGGGAACCCAAATCCTCAGCCTTGACTTTGCCTGGTGACTTTATTCCTCTTATTTTCTTTATTCGGTGTTTTTATGACAATGTGATGCATGCTTGATATCCATGAAAGATATAGAAGGAAAAGTTAATAATCCTCCAACCATATTGACAACCCATATTAACAGCCAGGAGGATATCGTCCATAATCGCACAAATGCAAATTAGATCGCAGATACATATATGACCTTGGTTTGGTTTGATTTTGTTTTTACGAACATAGGATCATACTATAAATATTACTCTGGAGTATGCTTTTGACATTTAATATATCAGAGACCACTCCACATCAACACTCTAATTTGTTCATTCAATCTTGTTTTAATAGACTTCTTTTAGATTGTTTTCTTTTCTTTTTTGTGTTTTTTTGCCATGACAAATAATGCTAGAGAAAAACATCCTTATTGTCTGCTCCAGAAGCAGAAGATCCAGAGGTCAAACTGCCTATAAATTAGATTTCCTCAAGGCATATTGAAGGGTCAAGTGTATATGCATGCTTATTCTTAGTAGCTATTGTCAGATTACTTTCTTCAAAAAGATAAATAAAAATACAATGTGTATCAGAAATGAATTACAGTGCCTGGATCCTTTCAACTGGTCCTCTGCAAATTTGAGACAGTCACTTAACCTCTCAGAGGCCCCAGAATGGTAATAACATGTACATGTGAGTGGTCCAGGGACACTCAACGTATAGAAAGTATTGAGGCTATTATTGTTATTTTTAGCATCATCATAGTTGATCTACAATCTTTGGAGATTAGTCGAGTGAGGGTTTTAAATGACAAGCAATGTCATGTTGAGAGAAAACAAAATGCATTTATTTGGGGCATCCAGGAAAAATAGAACTGCCTGTAAAACAGTCCTTATAGCTACAAAAAATAGTGTTGTTTGAAAGCCTTATATTAGAACAGTTCAGTCATCAGTTGTTTCTATTCTTGGGCCACTGTTCCACATCTTAACTCCTTCTATGATTTTTTTTTTTTTTTTTTTTTTTTACTGCCCTTAAGAAAAGTGCCTTGAAAAAGTTTCTGTAGGAAATCAGTCTCTATGGTGGCAGCTCTGGCAACTTAGACTCACCACGGTGGTGTGTTTTCTGGCTGTTTATGCTGGTGAGGATTAAGGACCCCAGTGAATCCATCCAAGCCATGGAGGCCGGTCTTAGAGTAGAATAAGCACAGACCCTGGCAACAGCAAGGCCTGGGATGACCCCTGTCTCTATCAGAGTATGGCCTCAGGAAATGATTTCACTTTTCAGAGCCTCAGTTTCTTCATCTGTAAGCTGGACGTAAGAAAGTCTCCCCCAGCACTGTGGCTATGAGTGTTTTAATGGAACGTTCCCTAAGGAAGCTATCTACAGGTGAGGATAATGTGACCAATGGCCAAGCCTCAGGAAAGCAAAGGTGGGACGCATGGTCAGAGGTCCAGGGTCAGTGGGTGGGTGCCAGGGCTGTCCTCACCCTAGCAGAGATACTCCTGGGAGGAGCTGCAGTCAGGATGGCCCATGGTCTCTCCTTCAGCTCTCCAGCATTGTATCCTGGCCCTCTGTTTTCCCAAATACAAGTGTGGAGGAGGACAAAGAGAGAAACCGTGAGACCAGATATGCATTGTCAGCATCCTGTTTATCTGGTTGGTTTGCAGCCATATCTGCCTCTTTGAGCTCAACCCCAGAGCCTAGGAACCTCAGCTGGAGACTCTGATTCTTGGCATGGTCCTCCCCTAACTCCCTCCTCACTGGGGACCCCAGGCTGTGACCAGTTCCTAAGGAACAGCCATTTCTGAGAAGTTGGCTTCACTGTCCCTAGTGTTTCCCAGCAGGTGACCTGGAGCATAGCCCTAAGCTGTAAAACCTGATATCCCTAAACAGGCCTTGACAAATCATCTATTAGCATCCTCTCCTGGTCCCCACACAAGCTGCCAGTGCATCATCAGGCCTTATGAAGCCAAGAGCCATCACTTTGCTTGTGTCCCTGTCGTAGTTTCTGAGAAAACAGGAAGCCTGCCTTTTTGTTACTACACAACAGCCTCAGCGATTTTTTGATGTTTTCTGGGTGCCTGGAATTGTCTATGAGTGTCATCCAAAGTGGAAGGGGTCACTGGGGAAGAGAGAGGAGATAATCTCATTCTCTCTCTCTCTCTCTCTCTCTCTCTCTGTCTCCTTTCTCTCTCCCCAATAGTCCAGTCCTGTCTCTCTCACCTGGAAACACAGGCATTCCAGAGCCAGAAGTACACACCCTTGAGAAGGCCAGAAAATCTAAAAATCTGTTTGTTTTAGCCCAGAAACCATCTCTCTCCATCCACAGTCCATGCAGGATTCTGCCATTAGCTAATAATAGCATTACCAATCCTAAAGCAAAAAGAAAAAAAAAAAGACTCTAATACTTCATCTTAGCAGCTGATAATGCAAAACAGGGTGGCATTTGGAGGCCTAGGACGATGCCAGTCTCCGGGGAGAGAAAGGTGTTAGCTTCTAATAGCTTTTCAGTAATAAGCAAGCATCTGCAGTCCCCTATAAAAAAAAAAGGGGTTTTTAAAAAAATTAATCGAGCTGAATGTGCTTCATACTGAGGAGAATGCCAGATTAATAAGTGCGTTAAGGGCCGCTTTGGATTGGAAATAATTATGGCTGATGACAAGGAGCAGAGGGGGCACGGGTGATCTCACAGGAATGCATTTTAAAAAGCAGTTTAAAGAGCCTTCAGATGTTGGTATTATCCTGCGTGACCAAATTAAGAGCAAATGAGAAAAGTTTATCTGGCATTTTGGAGTATTGAAAGGGCTTAGTGTTATAAATTATACAGTATGAGGATAAGAAATGGTGAGTAACTTCATGTTAAATATTATTGGCAGTTTAAACAGCAACTGCTTTATAAAGCATTAAATAGTTTAATTTGGAATTAAAAATCCAAACCACAACATCCCCCACTACCAAAAATATTTAAAGATTGTTTCAGTTATTTATTTCCCAGCACAATAATTAAAAGTTGCCTTGATCAGAAATTAATCTCCACCATGTCCAATTTAAGCTATCAGTCTTGCATGACTGTGGTGGGTCTGTGCCTTAGAATTGGTTTAGAACTTCTAAGACAGGAAATGTCAAACGCCCTTCCAATATCTTAATCAGCCATTAGAAGAGCACATTGTAGTCACAGCCTGGGCTGAGGTTTATCAATATTTAATCTAGTCCCACTTCAGACTTTCCTTTCTGGCAGTGCTTCATGCAGTGAGACCTGGCCAGAGATGGAAACTAGGAAATACTGGGTCAGGATTAGGCATGTCCAAGCAAATGACATGTCTGTGGTGAGGGAAAGTCACTCATGCCATGGAGGCAGCTTCCCCAGAGTCCCAAAACTGTAATCATGAACACTCTCATCTTTGCTGATGGGTGGGTGTCTTTTCTGAAAGGCAATTTGGCAACACTAAATAAAAATTTTTCAAAAGATACATACCTAGCAATCCAGTTTCTACTAGTTTATCCTACTCAGATAAGAGCACAAAGATGTATGTCCAAATATATTTATTGCTTCATTACTAATAATAACAAAAACAAGTATTAAGTAATCTAAATTCCAAAAAATAGAGAATAGTTTTAACAAGGCACAACACATCTATAAAATAAAATATAATGTAATTATTTTAAAAGTATGTTGTAGATTCCTGGCTTCCACTAAGAGACGGAAAGAACTGGAAAAAGCATCATTCCTACTCTTATAGGAAAAAAAATCTAGAGAAGCTTCAAGATTACTACATTTCTTGAACTCATCAGAGAGCTGAGGTCATAGGACAGCCAACTAACTGAAAATCTGGAGAAAGACAGGTGCCTAGAAGGAGAGATAAGGCAAGAGCACTTGCTTAACTGGGGTAGACACAGCCAGACACCTAAGAAGAGAAAAAGAAAGAGGCAGAAGAAATATATGAAGAAATAGAGGCTAAGAATTTTCTGAAATTAATGACAGACACTAAACTACAGATCCAGAAAGGTCATAGAACACCAAGTAAGATACATTCAAAACCAAAGGGGGAAAAAAAAACTACCTAGGTACATGAGAGGGAGGGGGAAAGTCAAAGAAAAAATTCTGAAGACAGCCAGAGAAGAAGACTTCTTAGTTATAGAGGATAAAAAATAATAATGACAGCAGACTTATCAGAAACCATGCAAGCGGATGATAATGAAGTGATATCTTTAAAGTGTTGTAAGAAAGCAAAACCCCTGCCATTCCAGAATTTCATACCCAGCACAAATATTTTTTAAATGAAAGAGAAATAAAGACATTGTCAGGGAAACAGAAACTGAGAAAATTCATTGCCAAGACCCTTATACTAGAAGAAATGTTAAAGGAAGTTTTTCAGGCAGAAGGACTGTGATATCAAACAGAACTTTGTATCTAAACAAAGAAATGGAAAATAGAAGGTAAAATGAAATTCATTTTTCTTAATTTTAAATGTTCTGAAAGATAAGTGACTCTCTAAGGCAAAAATAGTAGCAATGTATTATGTGTTTATAACATATGTAAATGTAAAATGTATGGCAAATGTAGCACAAAGAATTGGAGGAAGGGATTAGGAATACTATACTGTTGGAAGTCCTTATACCATACATGAAATGGTATGATATTATTTGAAGACAGACCCTTATTAGTTAAAAATACATATTTTAAACCCTAGGACAGCTACTAAAACAATCCTAAAGAGGTCATAAATTATAAATCAATAGAAAAGAAAAATTAAATGATTTCAAAATACTCAATTAGCCTAAAAGAAAGCAGTAAAAGGGAAAAAAGAACAGATGGAACAAAAAGAAGCAGCTAGCAAGATGGTAGAATTTAATCCACACATATCAATAATTACATGAAATGTGAATTGTCTAGATACACAGAATAAAAGATTCAGATTTTAAAAATTTTAAAGCAAGATCCAGCTATATGCTGGATATATAAGGACATAAATAGGTTGAAAAAAACAAAGGTGGAAAAAGATAAGTCATGCAAACACTAACCAAAATAAGCCAGAGTCTCTATATTAATATCATACAAAGTAGACTTCAAAACAAGGAATATTATTGGAGATAAAGAAACATGAATCTTGTATAATGATAAAGAAGTCAATTCTCCAAGAAGATATAACAATCCTAAGCATGTATGCACCTAAAAACAGAACTCCAAAGTACATGCAGCAAAAATTGGTAAAACTGAAAAGAGAAATAGATAATCCACAATTTTACTTGGAGATATTAACACTGCTCTCTCAATAATTAATAGAAAAGGAGGCAGAAAATTAGTAAGGATTTATAAGGCCTGAACAGTGTTGTCAATTGAATTGAAACAATTGAAAATTATGGAACACTCCAGCCCCAAACATCATAATACAGTGTCTTAAGGGACCATGATAACATAAGTACACATTCGCCAAGATAGATCGTATTCTGGACCATTAAACCATGGCAGGTCTAAAATAACACAAATCTCACAAACTATGTTCTCAGATTGTAGCAGAATTAAACTCAAAATTAATAACAGAAAGATATCCTGAAAATATCCAAATATTTGGATATTAAACAACACACTTCTAGACAATCCATAAATCAAAGGATAGAAATTTCAAGGAAAATTAAAAATTATTTTGAACTGTAATAAAATAAAAATACAGCATAACAAAATTGGTGGGATACAGCTAAAACAGTGCTTACAGGGCACATTATAGCATTAATTCCCTGTATTTACAAAGAAGAAAAGTCTCAAGTCAGTAATCTGAGTCTCCAGCTTAAGAAAATAGAAAAAGAAGAACAAACTAAACCTGAAGCAATCAGAAGGAAGGAAATAATAAATATGACAACAGAAATTATTGACACTGAAAGCAGAAAAATAACAGAGAAACCAAAAGCTGATTCTTTGCAAAGATCAATAAAATTGATAAAACTCTAGCAAAGTTGACCAAGCAAAAAATTGAAAACTCATTTAAAAGGCCAATATTACTCTAATACGAAAACCAGACAAAGACATTACAAGTAAAGAAAACAACAGCTATCCAACATGCAATATCCTTCATGAGCATAGACACAAAATACCTCAAAAAATATTAGCAAACAGATTCTGGCAATATATCAAAAGAATGATATATCCCAACCAAGTGAGGCTTAGTCCAAGGATGCAAGGTGTATTCAACATTCAAAATCCAAGTGATGCAAATGGCCATATAAATAAGCTAGAGGCACCATTTGATTACCTTAATAGATGCATAAAAGGCATTTGAAAAAACCCAACCTCAAATCATGACCTTTAATAATCTCAGAAACTTCAAAATAGAGGAGCATCTACAAAAAAAACTATCAAAAACTACAGCTAACATCATCTTTAACATCAAAATATTGAATCAAAGACTCCTTGAACTAAAAGTTGCAGAATTTTAAAAAACTCAACACACAAAAATTAAATAATTGTAATTCTATCTACTAGGAATGAATGATTGAAATGAAAAATTTTAACAACAGTACAATTTATAGTAGCACAAAAGGATTATATGCTTAGCTATAAATCAAACAAAAAATCTGCAGAATCTGTATGCTGACAACTATAAAACACTGATGAAAAAAAGAAAGACCTAAATAAATAGAAAAAGATAATATGTCCATACGTTGAAAGACTCAATATTGTTAAGATATTGATTCTCTCCAGATTGATCTATAGATTTAATGCAATCTCAATCAAAACCCCAAGCAAGCTTTTTTTTTTCCCCCCACACAGTGAAGTTTGTGGGATCTTAGTTCCCTAACCAGGGATCGAATCCATATCCCCTGCAGTGGAAATGCAGAGTCCTAACCACTGGATGGCCAGGGAATTATGGAAGCAAGCTTTTTTGTAGATATCAACATCAGTTTCCAAAATTTATATGGAAAAGTAAAATAACCAGAATATCCAAAACAATCCTGATAAGAAGAAGAAAGTTGGAGGACTCATACTCCAATTTTAACTTACCATCAAGCTACAGTAATCAGGACAACATGGTATTGGCAAAAGGACAGACACATACATCAACTTAACACTTTAGAAAGTCCAAAAAGAGACCCACAAAAACAGTTAACTGACTTTTGACAAAGGTTCAGAGACAATTCAATTTAGAAAGGATAGTCTTTTCGACAAGTGGTGCCCACAAAAATTGGTTGTCTGCATGCAAAAACAAACAAACAAAAAACCCTCAATCTGAATCTTACATTTTATATAAAAATTAATCCTAAATGGATTATATACCTAAATTTAAATATAAGGCTATAAAATGGTCTAGTTGAATACAGGAAAAAATCATTGTAACCTAAGGTTTACAAATATTTCTTAGATATGACCTCAAAAGCACAATCCATAAAAGAAAAAAATCTGATAAATAAAACTTTATTAAAATTAAAAACTTATGCTCTGCAGAAGACACTGTTAAGAAAGTTAATATGCTGGTCACAGAGTAGGAAAAAATATTTGCAAATCACATTTCTGATAAAAGATTTGTATCCAGAGTACGTTAAGAGTTTTCAAAACTCAGCAATAAGAAAACAAACAACCCAGTTAAAAATGGGGTGAAAGATATAGACAAAAAGATGTTTTAAAGATTATATAAATTTATATTGCAAAGATATAAACAAAAGCCTCACCAAAGAAGATATACAAATGACAAGTAAGTATATGAAAAGATGCTCAACATCATTAGTCACTAGAGAAATGCAAATGAAAACCACAATAAGATGCCACTTATGTGTCAAGCAGAAGGGCAACAATTTTTAAATTTTTAAACTGAAAATACCAAGCGTAAGTGAGGACGCAGAGAACTGGAAATTTCATGCATTGCTCGTGGAAATTCAAAATGGTGCAACCACTGTGGAAAACAGTTTGACAGTTTCTTACAAAAGTTAAATATACGCATAACACACGACTGAGCAATCCCATACCTAGGTATTTATCCAAGAGAAATAAAATTTTACATACACACACCAAAAAAATAAAACCCTGTACATAAATGTTTAAAGCAGTTTTATTTGTAATTGTCAAAAACTGGAAACAACCCGTATATATTTCAACCAGCATATAGAAAAAGAAAAATCAACCTGTGGTACATCCATAAAATGGAATACTCTGCAACAATGTAAAGAAATGAAGTGTTGATACACACAACACCACATATGAATTTTCAATGCACTTTCTAAGTGGTGGAAGTCAGACCCCAAAGGTGACATGTTGTATGATTCCATTTATATGATATTCTGGGAAAAGTAAAACTATAGAAATGGAAACCAATTGGTGGGTTTCCTATAAAGGCACCACATGAAGGAAGTGCTGGGGGTGATGACCTGTTCTCTATGGTACTAGAGTGATGGATACATAACTCCATGAATTTGTCAAAAGCCATAATACCATACCCCACAAAGAGAGAATTTTACTGTGTGTAACTTCAAAAAAATCAGGATGCGGAGGGTATCCCAAATGGAAGACCTAGTGTAACAAGTGAAGCTGACTGTATTACAAATGGACCATACTACCACACTGAAGGGGGTGAGGAAAAAACAACTAATCTAAATTACTTTGTAAAACAAAATGTTGACGGGATGTTTTCAGGCTAAAGACAAAAGAACTGTGCACAAATACTGTATTTTTGTTACAGGAAGAGTTAGCTATTCTGAAACTGCTTTATGTGTATATACTAGTTGAACGATTAAGTCAACATACTGTAGACAATGAGGGCCAGGTTTCTCATGTCAGAGGAAGTTATAAATAAGGGAAGTGAGAAAGCTAGAATGAGCCTAGTGGTATTGGATTGGAAGAAGAGGTATTAGTATAAACTCGTGGGATTTTTTTAAGAAATGAAGGTAAATACGTGTGTGTGCACCAAATAGTGTACGTGTATGTATGTGTATGTGTGTGTGTGTGTGTGTATTTCCAAGCTTTGTCTGCTGAAAGGGCTTAGAAGCAATAACATCCCAGTAGTGATGAGGCCATCTAACCAGATCCTGGTTTCTAAACACCATTCTCCAATAAAAAGGAACTAGGGCTCCTTGGAGAAGAGGTTGCTTCCAACATTGGTCAAGGAAAATATTCAATGCTTTGTGTACACATGAAGCATCTCCAGGTGCCAAAAAGTAAGAAAGTGCTCAAAGGAAGGTTGGGAAGGTGATGGGGTAAGGGTGTGGAGGACCTGGCGAAAAGGCTTGGGGACCAACCAGAAAGAGCTCCCAAAGTTCAGAGCTGGTACAACCTGAGCAACAAAATCAATAAAGGTAACATTGGACTATAACCATAGTCAAGAACAAATATCTATGTGGCCACATAGTAATATAAAGCAAGCAAGCGATCAATAAGAGCGAGAGAGAGAGAGAAAGAAAGAAAGAGAGAAAAAGAGAGAGAGAAAGAAAGAAAGAGAGAGAGGAAGAGAGAGAAAGAAAGAAAGAAAGAGAGAAGAAAGAAAGAGAGAGAGAAAGAAAAAGAAAGAGAGAGAATGAGAGAGAAAAGAAAGAGAGAGAAAAAGAAAGAAAGAGAGAGAGAAAGAAAGGAAGAAAGAAAAAGAAAGAGGAAGGAAGGAAAGAGAGAGAGAAAGAAAGAAGGAAAGAAAGAAAGGAGGGGGAGGGAAGGAAGGAAGGAAGGAAGGGAGAGAGAGAGGGGGTGGGAGGGAGGAAAAGCTGCTCTTCTGTACTGAAGAATTCCAGTTAATAAACAAAGGAATGAAGCAAATAGAAAATCACAGTAATAATTGTTGCAATTTATATCCACTGGTGGATGCTAAAATCAGCAGACTAACATTTGAACAAATAAAGGACATTTGCACATTCCCAAAGTATCTTCCCCAAGATTTATCAATTGCAAAGGGAAAAATAATGACTTAACACTGGAGGGACATCCAGCAGACATCACTTTAACAAATCGATCAAGGTTCGCATCACCAGTTAGCAACACCATGCAGCCCCGATGATACACTGAAATGGACATGTGTGGTGTTCTTACCAAAAAAGTATCACCTCAATCTAATTATAAGAAAACAATCAGAAAAACCCAAACTGAGGGACATCCTACAAAATAACTGACCAGTATTCTTCAAAACGGTCAAAGTCACGAAAAACAAGAAGAAGCTGAAGAACTGTCACAGGTTGGAGACTTAAGAGATATAACTAAGATTACTGTGGAATCCTGAACTGGATCTGGGAATAGAAAGGGACAGAGAGGAAAGACTGGAGAAGTCCAAATAAAGCTTGTAATTTAGTAATATTAACTTTTGAATTTTGATCATCATGGTATGGTTGTGCAGGATGTTAACATCAGGGGAAGCTTGGCAAAGGCCTTCCAGGAACTCTCTCTACTATTCTGCAAACTTTTCACTGTCTAAAATTATTTACCCCAAAACTTTAAAATTATATAGATGAAAATATGTATTTATGGACATGAAAGTTCTTTTCAACATACTAGGAGAAAAAGCAAATCACAAAAATAGGCACCTATAATATGCTTGTTTACTTATCAAAACAAGTATGTATACATACATATTTATTGTTCAAATGTGTATATATGTACATACACCTGTTTATATAATTACTGTGTAATGTATATATACCAATATCATATTATATCATACCCAAAGTATAAAATAATACCAAAGGGGCTTCCCTGGTGGCACAGTGGTTGAGAGTCCGCCTGCCGATGCAGGGGACACGGGTTCGTGCCCCGGTCCGGGAAGATCCCACATGCCACGGAGCGGCTGGGCCCGTGAGCCATGGCTGCTGAGCCTGCGCGTCCGGAGCCTGTGCTCCGCAGGCCACAACAGTGGGAGAGCCCGCAACAGTGAGAGGCCCACGTACCGCAAAAATATAAATAAATAAATAAATAATACCAAAGTGTTACCATTCTTTTTGCAGAGTGGGTGGGATCGTGGATGGTGTTAATTTTTTTCCTTTGTCTTTATTTTCTAATTCTTCTACCATTAATCCATTTTATTGTGTATGTTCTAACTTTTATCATTTTAATATTTATGTGTAATCCAAGGATGAAGCTGAGTTGGGAAACCAGGGAAAGACTCAGCTTCAGGATTCAGCTCTAATGTGTGTGGTCACCAAGATTCTGTGGTCGCTGTCTTCTCTGAATCCAGTCTCTATTGTTTTCTCCCAGAGCATCAACACAGGTGATATTGGACATTTCTCCCCTTCTTTGATTTCTATCTCCTACCGAGTATGTGACCTCTACCAATGGGGTTTCTGAGATTTTTCTGTTCTCCCCAAATATTCCACCCGCCAGCATTCTGAGATCCCCAAATCTTCTCGGCAGCCCAAAGCACAAATGTCCCAAGGCACATAGGAAAGTGTGGAGAGATGGTTGCTAAATCCTCAACCTTCCCGGGGCAGAGACGAGAAGTAACGTAAGGAATTGGCCCAGGCACAACTTTTTTTTTTTTTAATCAATGGCAATTTTTTTTCGTATTTATTTATTTATTTATTTGGTTGTGCTGGGTCTTAGTTGCAGCAGGCAGGCTCCTTAGTTGCAACATGTGAACTCTTAGTTGTGGCATGCATGTGAGATCTAGTTCCCTGACCAGGCATTGAACCCAGACCCCCCCTGCATTGGGAGCATGGAGTCTTAACCACTGTGCCACCAGGGAAGTCCCTCAGGCACTACCTTTATAGAAAATTGAATCTTTCATTCAAAACTTTCCATAATCTGAGTCCTCATCTCCAAGAAATACTGGGTTTTTCCAAAGACTGAGAGTCATTTATTTTAATCACTCTCTTTGGGAAATGATTCTGCCTGCGCAGATTTACAATAAATTTAATTTTAAGCCCAATATTCTATGATTCCACAAGAGAAAGCAGAAGGTGGAGGCTAAGGCAGGGCTTCCCTAGGAAAGGCAGAGAGGCACAAGGGGGCAGATGCAACAGCTAGAGCCACTCTCATCACATGGCTCCTGACACAGTGGACACAGGCGCTGGCCTCTCAGAATTTCAAATCCAACTTCTCAGAGATTTATTTTTCTTCTGAAACAATTTCTGGCAGCTTTTGATCTTCTAAACTGAAAAAAAAAATCAAAGAAATCTGTTTCTCTAGAGTACTAATAGCAAAGGAATTTCTGGAAGTTGCAAAGTAGGAAAGGAACATAATAGCATCTCAGTTTTATTCATCTTCAAAGCAAACTAAATATAATTTTTAAAAAACGGAAGCAGGATACCCTACAGATTTTTGAAGGGATGGAATAAACCTCTTTGAACAAGAAAAGATGACATGAAATTTATCTTGAAGGACATTCACTGGGTTCTTGTCCATTTAATACCTACAAGTAGGCTGTTAGAAGGGATCCGTACTTTACATCAGAAGCAAAAATACCCAATCATTCGGGGAACTTGCAGACTCCACTATTTTCATCAGTATCGGTCATTGTCTCCCTTACCCTGCTGGAGTGTTACTACCATCGTTCTCCCAAAGCACAATACAGGCTTCAGACTTTTCTGATGAGCAGACGTCTAGTCATGTACATGAAAACCTGAGCAGTGTCTTCGTGTCCCCGTAACCCAAACTCAATCTTTACTCCGTTCTCTGGTCGCAAGTCTGGGAGTGGGAGTGGAAGGCATGTTGGTATTTAGCTGGGTGTGGATGACATGGCACATGTGTGTGCAGAAAATCGTTCTGGAAGTGCAACTATGAGCTAGATGCTTCTCTAGGCACTAGAGATACAGAAGTGCCTGCAAACAAACACAGAAGCTGATTTCTGATTGTGACATGTGCTATGAAAGAAATAAATGAGAAGATATGATGGAGAGTCCCCGGATGGGGGGGTGCTAATTCACAGAGGATCTGTCAGAGGAAAAGACTCTGGGCTGAGAGCTGAAGGATAAGGTGCCAATTCTTCAAAGAGCTGGGGAGAAGTTTGCTCCAATCAGAGGAACAGTAAGTGCAAATGCCCTGAGGCCTTATAGCAGCCCCCCCCACATTCCATATCAGCACACACAGTGCCCTACTGAAAGCCCCCAAGAGTCTCTGCCTGAGGGCTCTCTGTTGGATGGTGCCTTGAACAGACCGGAAATGCCAGGAAGTTAATGCCCCTAGGAGCAACCCTCAGCCAATGCTCAATAGGAGTTGATGGGTAAATGCCCCAGCATTTACCCCTAGAATCCTCCATCAGGACTGAGTTCCAATTGCTCTCAGCAATAGCCTGCTATAATGGGACACACTTGGCTTCCTTTCCTTTCCTTCCCTGCCTTACTGCCCCGCTCTACGACCATGGCTTTCTAGGATCACCTCCCAAGTCAACTGCTTGCGCTCAAATTACTAACCTCGGAGCCTGCTTCTGGGGGATCCAGCCTATTCGGCTGGTGAGTTGAAGGAAAACTGGCCTGCGAGGTTGCCAGAGAGGACAAGAGGGGCCAAATTATGCAGGTCCTTGCTGTCATTAGAGGGAATTTGTGTCTCTGATTGTTTTACAGCGGGCAGCCTGTCTTCCCCTGCCCAATGATCAACTACTCTCGGATAAGAACTGGCTTTGAACTGATTCTGTATCCCTACAAAATGCGCCCCCCCACCGGTCCCCCATAGCATCATGGAGTTCAGAGGGTTTAGAGACCATCTAGTTCAGAGTCAACTCCATGGGGTCAGGAACTTTGTTTTATTTGTGGCTGTATCCTTGGTACCTATGACACTGTCTGGCATCTAGCATGTCATATGTGTCCAACAAATATTTGTTGAATGAATGAATCCTACAAATAAGAAAACCAGGAGTCAGAGAAGGTAAATGGCTTGCATAAGGTCATACCCAAGGTTGCTTGGAGTACTGGGTCTAGAAGGCAATATCCTGCTTCCAACCGGCTTTCATTACCCTCCCCAGTCTCCCAACCCAGGGTTGGTCTGGTCTGATCCACGATCTTTCATTGTAACCTGATGGACACCCTCTACCGAGGGACTCTACAAAACCTTGTCGTCACCTGGGACAGTTGCAGGACAAGGCAGGAGCTCAATGAAGGAGCATCAGCTTTGGAGCCAGGTTGGCTGGGTTTGGGTCCTGATTCTGTCCTCAACCTAAGCTCCATGACCTTGACCAGAGACTGAAGCTCTCTGAGTTGCTGGGATAGAAACCAGGCCATTTTGGGGTTTTTTTGTTTTTTTTGTTTTTTGATTTATTTATTTATTTTTGGTTGTGTTGGGTCTTTGTCGCTGCGCGTGGGCTTTCTCTAGCTGTGGCGAGTGGCGGCTACTCTTCGTTGCAGTACGCGGGCTTCTCATTGCGGTAGCTTCTCTTGTTGCAGAGCACGGGCTCTAGGCGCGTGGGCTTTAGTAGTTGTGTCACCTGGGCTTAGTAGTTGTGGCTCGCGGGCTCTAGAGTGCAGGCTCAGTAATTGTGGCACATGGGCTTAGTTGCTCCGCGTGGCATGTGGGATCTTCCCGGACCAGGGCTCGAACCCATGTCCTCTGCATTGGCAGGCGGATTCTTAACCACTGTCTCACCAGGGAAGTCCAAGACCAGCTTTTGTTCAGAGTGAAGAGAGCCACAGTAGGGTCTGAGAAGGGAGAGTCTGACTTCTCCATTTTCACCTAGCTACTCTTTGTCTCTAGAAGAAGCCTGGAATATCCAACAGAAGGTTCCTCACAATTTTCACATAAATAACCTGAAAAATAAATACAGATTAATTTTTAATCAATTGTTACCTGTAAAAGTAACTTACACAAAATATAACTGAGTGTGGTTCAAATTGAACATGTTAAATTTTATTTTACAGTTGGAATTAACAGAAGATTGAAATAATTCTGATCATATTTTTATCACAAGAGTTAGGGAGGAGGGAGGGGTGAATAGACAGAGACGAGAGGATTTTTAGGGCCGTGAAACTATTCCGTATGGTACTATCACGGCAGATACACGTCGTTCTACATTTGTCCAAACCCACAGAATGTACACCGCCAAGAGTGAGCCCTAATGTGAACTGTGGACTTAGGGTGATGATGTGTCCATGTAGGTTCATCAGTTGTGACAAATGTGCCCCCGTGGTGGGGGACAGCCATAGAGGAAGAGGCTGTGCAGGTATGGGGACAGGAGTATCTGGGAACTCTCGGTACTTTCCATTCCGTTTTTGCTATGAACCTAAAACTGCTTCTAAAAAATAAAAAGCTAATTAAGTTTTTTAAGTCTACCACAAAATTTGTTCCAGAAAACCTGGATTGGGTAAAAATAACACCCACAAAAGAAAATTACAACAGAAACTGCTATAATTTGTAAAACTTTATGAGGGACAAAAAAATAGGTCAGTGAAGCAAATATTCATTAAAAAATCTACCTGGAAAAGAATCAATACTGATAAAAATCAGGACCCGTTTAACCATGTTCTGTAGAAAGGTAATCAATCCACTAAACTGGCTTGACGGAGTGTGTCTAATCTGTCAGTTGTAAATACATCTGATTTTGTATAATTTTGTATTTTTTAAAAGTTTGTGCTCATAAAGCTGCGGTCAGAGAATTCTAGCGGTCAACATGGTAGGATCTACAGGTTCACAGGGTCCAAATGGTGAGATGCAAGCCCCCCATACCTGGCACATGGCCCGGCTGCAGAGGAAACTCATCTGTTCGTTCAACAAGCATTTGCTGAGCTCAGGTTTGCTAGAAACACCGAACATCTGTGATTGGGGTGAAGTTTTAAATCCCAGACCCTGAGAAGCCTGGGGTTGAGCGGGGAACCAGGCCTGGGAGGATTGATGTGACAGACCTTAGCAGCAGCTGCAGGGACACAGAAGTGACTCGTCAGCTGGGGCGGGTGCTTGCAGGAGGCTTCACTGAGGACATGACAATTGAGCTGAGTCTTCGGGATGAGTCCAGTGGCTTCAAGATGACAAGGGCCAGAAAGAGAGCTCCGGGCACAGGGAACCTTGCATCCCAATGCGTGAGAGAAAGCAGAGCTCAGAAACCGGGAAACCGTCCCCTGGGTTAGACACAGAGGAGAGGGCAGGACAGAAGGGTCTGGAATGCCTGACGTCTTGGGCTTTCTCCCGCTGGCAGTGAACACAACCACATGGAGGGCTGAGTGCAGGGGTGAGGCCAGTGAGGAGACCAGGCAACTGAGCGGGGGGGGCAGGATGGTACCAGGGGCTAAAAGGGAAACTGAGGAAGCGGGATGGGCAGAATGAAGCAGAGGGGACGAGGCGGGGGTAGCATCCAGGGCTGTCTTCCAAGGGCTGGTTAATGTCAGTGTGGGGTGGGGAAGTACCATGACCCAGGGGTGGAAACTCAGGAGCAAATGAGAGTGAAACATGCGAGATCATTTTGGTCAACGGTTCAGAAAAATGTTGGCATCAGAATCCTTCCAATTAAGTCTGAAGAATTAAAAACAAAAAACAGAGCCTCTTCAATGACTGAGGTACCTGGAGAGGTGCAGGGGGGTGGCCTCCCCAGGACTGCAGTTAGAAGACCCCTGATCTGGGTCTGAGCCCCTCTTTTCAGCTGAGGCTTAGAGGTGGGGTGTTTCCTGGCCCAGGGCACACAGCCGGGAAGGCTCTGGAACCCAGCTCGGGGACTCCTGGGGCCCTGCTCCTTCTTCCACAGCCAGGAGGCTAGGCAGTAATGAGGACTTAGCGTCCTTGGCCCCCACTCCTGCCCAGCTGTCCTTTTGGCTGAGGACATCTCGAGTCACGTAAAAGCCTTGTCCCTAGAAGTCGAACTCCCGTGAATCTGTCTGTCCCAGTCCCTGGACCTTGTCCACGTGTTGGCTGGGCAAGTGCCGCATGACGTGCTGGTTCTTTGCTATCAGCATCACTCTTCCTAGAAACACCCATTATTCAAACCCCCAGGTGCACCTGGCCCAGGTGGTAAGCAGAAAAAATTTGAGTCATAGCTCTGCCATAAGCCAGCGGTGTGGCCTTTGGAAAATCATCTGGTCTCTGTGAAGCACAGATCCCTCCTCCACAAATCAGAGGTCATAAGGCTGACTCCAGCTACATCAGAATGCTTGTAAGGATGGAGGGAGGTAAGTAGCAAATCCATGCTGTATCCTGAAAAATCTCTATGGGAGCACAAGGGATCCACGATACTTTCCGTTTGTCACTTTATCTGCCGTTAAGTAGCAGTAACTCCCGTTACCATCGCCAGCGGCCACCCTTCAAACAGCCCTAGACACCTGAAGCAGGATAGATCTAAAAGGAAGTGGGATGGGCAGGACCTCATGTTTGTCCCATCAGACCCTTACTGAGAGTCCTTTTACCCTTAATTTAGGTGCAATCAGCACAAACTTGTTTATCTGTTCCAGCTCACAGTACTTGAGAAGAAGCAAATTAAAAGGCGGGGAGAGAACGACAAAGGAAAATTTACTGAAAAGGATGAGACAGAAACACTATGAAATGTGGGTGCAAAAGCTTCACCATCATAGCCTGGAGATGTACAGAGAAATTGCAGAAAGCCTAAGACCATCAGTGTACAATTGCTGATACTTCAATATGACCCTGAGTCACCAGGAAATAAAAACAGGAACAAAATATTAAATTAAGTACAGCACACTCTGGTTAGGAAACCATGGCTTTTTAAGAGATTCATAGCCTGTAAAACCAGCAGTTCTGCTTCTAGAGCATATATCCTAAGAAAATAACCAGACAGCACCAGAGGTATGCATATATAAGATTATTCATTACAGCATTGTTTTTAGTAGTGGAAAAACTGGAAACACTCTAAATGCCCTTCAGGATGAGCTAAAGCAGCATCTTCCATTCTCAAATCACTTTCTGGAAGGGTTGTTGTATTTGCTTCTCACCCTTTCCATGGCTTTTCTTTAAACTTGTCCGTTCATTTTATTCAAATAAATGTATTGTCTTTAAAAAAAAAATACTACACTATCCTAAATAGAATATTCGTGTCAGTTACCATAAGTAAAAGTAACCGCAATACAAAGAAATCATGTTATTATAATCTAGCTAGATGAGGTTGCCTGTTTAAGACTTCTTACCTAGAATGCAGGACAGGAAGGGAAGAAGGATGGAGGGAGGAAGGTTGGAAAAGAAAGCCATGGTGGCTGCATAAGAAAATATCTTTTTTTTTTTTTTTTGAGCAATGCATACTAAAGGATGCAGGGCTAAAATAACAAGATAACTGGATTTGCCTTAAAATATTTCAGCAAAAAATAAAATAAAAAAAGGATTGATAAAGCAAATGCGGCAAAATCTTGATAATTGTTGAATCCAGGTGATGGGTATTGGAAAGTTCCTTACACTATTCTCTCTTCTTTTAAGTAGTTTGAAATTTTGCCTAATTAAAAAAAAGTAAACATAAAAAAAATATAAACAGGAGGATCCCTTGTTCATGGGCCACCAGGGCTGACAAAGCCCTTGTGATTTTGAGAGGAGTTAAACCCCAATTTCTGTGCACCTTAATCAACATTTTATACACCAGCAATTTGACCTTTTTGAATTAATGTAAGTCAGACTCTACAAAAATAAATAAAAATAATGATGGAAATCCATACGTAATGACAGGGGAAGGTGTCCAAGACAGATTGCTGAGTGAGAAAACATGCACTAGAAGAGTGTGTTTGGCTCCGTCCCACTTATGTAAAACTGTCAAGGAAAATTCCCCACGAATCTGTGGGCCCAGAGAGAGTCTGGAAGCCCAGACGCCAAGCAGTTACCTCAGGATGGGGTGGGTCTGCTTCTTGCCATTTTTTGTATCTTTACGCTTGTCTGTATTGTGTAAAATTTTACTTTTTACCGTTGAATAGATATCATTCTTAGAATCAGGCAAAAGGCTATTACCATTTTGAGCAAAAAAGAAGAAATCAGAAACACATTTCTATCTGTTTAATGAAATGATTTAAACATACACAAGGCTGCTTAAAAAAAATTTAATTTCCATTATTATCCCGTTGCCTGTGACACTACACATTCGCTGTCAGTGTCTGGCAAAGGTGCTAGAACAGGCCTCCGGTAAGCTGATCTCAGCACAGGGGCCTGAGCGAGAGGAGGGAGGGTGTCGGGTTTCCCTGACTTACCCCTTTGCTCACACCATGCCCCCCCCCCACCTGCCTGGCATGCTCTCTGTGCTTTTCTGTGGCTCCCTCTCTCCCTGCTTTAAGGCTCAGCTCCAGGAAGGCTGCTCTGAAGCCCCAGCAGGCGTTACCTGGGATCCTCCTTTGACAGATGTCAATCTTCAGCCCATCTGCAGGCACCAATCTCCCGTCCTGTCCAGAGCATTGGAGAGCGAGCGGAGGCCTCATTCTGGGCAGCCTCACATGCCCTGCTGGGTGCAGGGAGCCCAGTGGAGTGGAGGGAGCCCAGACATACTTCCTGTCCCTGCCCTGCTCAGTTGGGTGACCTGGGGGAGTCATCTCCCCTCCTAAGGTCTCAATTTTCACAGCTATAAAATGGGAATAAATGAACCTAATAGAACCTCTCAGAAAATTAAATGAGATGACCTACTGAGAGAGTTGGTAATCTATAAGGCTTTCAATTAAAAAATAATTATTACTGTTATTGGTACTATATAAATGTTTATTGATAATGATGAGGACAGTATTAACTTTATTATCTTTCAAAAATCACTGGGACATATTCATTCTAATATTTTCAAAAATTTCCTAAGGAAATATGTTCCAAAATGCATGAAAAATTGTGTTCACAACGGGGCTTCCCTGGTGGCGCAGTGGTTGAGAGTCCGCCTGCCGATGCAGGGGACACGGGTTTGTGCCCCGGTCCGGGAAGATCCCACATGCCGTGGAGCGGCTGGACCCGTGAGCCACGGCCACTGAGCCTGTGCGTCTGGAGCCTGTGCTCCACAACGGGAGAGGCCACAGCAGTGAGAGGCCTGCGTACCACAAAAAAAAAAAAAAAAATTGTGTTCACAACGAATAATAACAAAGATGGGAAACTATCACCTAAGGCTTGTCATGCAGCTATTAAAGATGATAAAATACGTTGAGTGATTGAAGAAATGCTTATGATATATTGCCAAATTTAAAAATCTAGCTCCAGAAGACTGTAACCCATTTTTATAAAAAGATATATATGTATGTCATACATACAGAGATAAAGATCTACAAAGAAAGAGAGAAACAGAGATATCCAAAACACTTCTAAAGAAAATCACTGCCAAAATGTTAATAGTGGTTATCTCTGGATTAAATGATTACAGATCACTTTCTTGGTTTTCTTTTTTGTGTGTATCTGAATTTTCTAAATTTGTCTTGTGTGACATTTCTAAGTTATCTTTTAACCGTTCCTCTCCCCGCACCACTACCACCACCAGTGTCGCTGTCCAGAAGTTAATGATAAAAGACTGACTGTTCCCAGGCCCCCAGCCTCGGGCTGTGAGGGCCCCAAGGTCACGAGACACCCCCATGGACCTCTGGTGTCTACATGGAAGAGCCTGGTGTGATTTTCACCAGTGAGTGGACACGGTGGGTGAACAATTAGCCAGCTCTGGGCAGAGAAACTGCCCCCCAGGAGGATCACACAGGAACCATGGCCTTGGGAACAAACAGGAGCCTCTCAAAGAAATTCCCAGAAGGTGGGTCAATTAGAAAACTTAGCACCTAGGCATCAACACCCCCTCCATCATGTAATCTGATAGGCTGGATCTGAGGGTCCATGAAGGGGATAAGCAGATGGGAAGAGACAGGTTGAAGGGCTGAGACATTCCCTCCTCTCCCTCTCCCACTCCCCCCACCTCCCTACCTCCTTATGCCCCCCAACCCGGATCTCACCACTCTCTCTGGGCTCCTCCCCAATCTGCACCTCCACCCTAGTCTCCATTGTACAATAGTCTTCTCTCCAAAAAATCCACAGTCTCTCTAGGAATCTTCCAGAGAGATGATATTGTAAAATGTCAGAGCTGAAAATATCATTTTACTCTCTCACTTTCTAGTTGAGGAAACTGGTTCAAGTAGATTAACGAATTTGTCCAAAATCTCCCATCCAATAGGTGTAGAAGCCAAGACAAGAGCTCAGATGTCTTCATTCCTAGGCCAGGGTGATTTTGTCGTCTACCACCTTACTTCCTGCTGTTGGCGGAAAGAAGGCCCAGTGTTGTACTTAGGAACATGGACTCCAAGGCTGAATCCCTGGGTTCAAATTCCATGTCTGGTACATGCCACCCATGTGGTCTCAGTGCCCTAATTTTCTCATCAGGAAAATAAGGATAACAATAGTGACTACATCGAGGGTTTGTGTAAAGATTAAATGAATTCAAGCATATTTAGAACAGGACCTGGTAAATGTTATGGAAGCCTTTGCCATCTTGATAATTTTGTCAGCCAATTAATTGTGCCTATCGGAAGAAGTCAGAAAAGGGCAGAGATAAACCAAATGATTCAGCAGAGGAAGCACAGGATCTCCTCAGAAAGCAAGAGTTCAGAACCTCCATCTTCGTGAGGAGCATGTGAGGCCCAGGACATCCACCATTCATCCCTGAAGTATTCACTGAGCCAGTAGAACAGAGTTCAGAAACAGAGGCTCATACATATGGTTACCCAGTTTACAATAAACATACATCTGCAATGCATGGAGAAAAGATGATCCAGCTGAATGGAGAAAAAGCAATGGTCACCCCAACCTCACACCATACATAAAAGTCAATCCCAGATGGGACTACAGGCCTAACTTGTGAAAGTTCAACAATGAAGCTTCTAGAAAATAACATAAAAGGATATCCTTATAGCCTTAGGATAGACAACATTTTCTTAACAAGATACAAAAAGCAAAAATCATAGAGGAAAAGATTGATGAATTGGACTTCATTAAAATTAAGAATATCTCTACAATTAAAAAATAAAAATTGAAAAAAACAATGTAGGAATTAATATTCCAAAGGAAATAATTCCTATAATGATTCAGTCTTTTATCGTTAGCAGTATCTACTAATAGGTAATTAACTTACTCAAAACAAATTTTAAGTTTCTGTTCAACAGAAAAATTTTCTGTTCTGTTCATTTCTGATTCATGAAGAAAGTGAGAAGGTAAGCCTATATGACTCATATCCAGAATATATAAAGAGAGGGCTTCCCTGGTGACGCAGTGGTTGGGGGTCTGCCTGCCGATGCAGGGGACACGGGTTCATGCCCCGGTCCGGGAAGATCCCACATGCCGCAGAGCGGCTGGGCCCGTGAGCCATGGCCGCTGGGCCTGCACGTCCGGAGCCTGTGCTCTGCAACAGGAGAGGCCACAGAAGTGAGAGGCCCGCGTACCGCAAAAAAAAAAAGAAAAAAAAGACAGAATATATAAAGAACTCCTAGTGGGACTTCCCTGGTGGTCCAGTGGTTAAGACTCTGGGCTCCCAATGCAGGGGGCCTGGGTTCGATCCCTGGTCAGGGAACTAGATTCCACATGCCGCAACTAAAGATCCCACATGCCGTAACTAAAGATCCCACATGCCGTAACTAAAGATCCCACACACGACAACGAAATCGTGCAGCAACTAAGACCCGGCACAGCCAAATAAATAAATAAATATTTCAATAAATATATAAATAAATAAGATCTCCTAGCACTCAGTAAGAAAAATATCAGCAACTGGATGGAAAAAGGCCAAAGGACTTAAATAAGAAAAAGCACTCAAAATAAATAACCAGCAAGGAAATGCACACTAAAATCACAATTATACACCACTACATACTCACCAGAACAGCTTTTTTAAAAATAATAAGATAATACCAAGTCTTGGCAAGTTTGTGGAGCAACTGGTAGAATCCTCTCTCCTACATTGCTGATGGGAATATTAATTGGTACAAGTACAATGGGGAGAAAGTTAGCAGGACTCTCCAGAGTTGAACATATACAAACCTTATAACCAAGCAATTCTACTTTTAGTTATATAGTCAACAAATGGCAGTACATACATGCTCCAAAATACAAGCCTACTCACTGCAGCATTATTCCATATAGCCCCCAACTGGAAACAATCTAAACATACATCATCAGTGAGATGAATACATACATTGAGTGGTAGTCATACAATGGAATATAGGTAGTAATGAGGATGAACAACATAACGTTGAGCCGTTATCTCGACATCGAGTTATACACACTGTAACTTGAGTGCAGTCGCAAACATAAGATTGAAAGAAATGTGTCCATCCTACATGATTCCATTCAATTGCAGTTCAGAAATGCGCAAAACCAATCCATGAGGTTGGAAGTCAGGATAGCAGTTAGTAGTCAGGGGTAATTACTAGGAGGTGCCATGAGGGACGCCTGTGATGGGTGCTGGGTATATTCCACATCTTATTTTGGGTAGTAGTTACACAGGTATGCTCAATGGAAAAAAATCATTTACCTGTACATTTGTGATTTATACACATCTCTCTATGTTATACTTCAAAGTTAAAACATTTGCTTAAAATCCTTTACTGAACACCTGTATATGTTACCTGTATGTAGTGTATACAGTGGTACACAAGGTAGAAGTGGCCCTGCTCCCAAGCAATTGTAGCCCAGATGTTTTCAAAATGGCCAGAGCTAGTGTTATAGAAAACTATAATTATAACCCTCAAGTCTCAAGGAGGCGCTCTCCTTGTAAGAACATTTTTCCCATTCCTTGTCTCCTGTGACCTTAAAAGCTGTATTGTCTTTAAAATACCAGCTTTGATGGAATCCTTAAAGAATGTGACCCTCTCAGAATTTTACAACAAAAAAACAGAGGCTCCAAGAAAAAGGACTTGTCCAAGATCACCCAGAATATGTGTCAATGTCAAGGATCATCTGTGATATGGAAACCTAGCTGCCCGCCTCAAGCAGGGAGAAGACAGAGTGCAGGGCAGAGATGCAGCGCCAGGTCCCAGCTCTGCCTCTTCCTAGTGTGTGATTCATCCAACGAGTGTAACTTCTAGGTTTCCTACCCATGAAATGAGAATAATAATACCTACAAAAACTCAGAGCTGTCACAAGACTCACACTGCTACTTGAGTGTCATTCAGCTATTATTACAGTAAATAAAGGAAACTTTCCATGATTAGAAGATTTATATAAAGTGGGAGGCATTTTAAAGACTTGCCTTTGAGGAAGAAGAGGATGAAGATCCTTAAGGCTCTGACCACATTGCCCCCAAGTGTCAGCCACAGGGACAATGGGGACTGGCTCACAGGTCCCTGGGGAGCAGGCCACCCCTGCTTGTTCGATGGGAACGGTCTGCACATCACCCTCATAAGGCAGTTCCCACCCCTACCCTAGCAGGTTCCAGTGGTCCTCACGTGACCGGGTAACAACCCACCAAACGGAGACTTGGAGCCTTCCACCAGCTACGTGGAATCTACTCTAAGGTGAGACGTTTTAAAATGTAAAACAGGGCTTCCCTGGTGGCGCAGTGGTTGAGAGTCCACCTGCCGATGCAGGGGATGCGGGTTCGTGCCCCGGGAAGATCCCACGTGCCGCGGAGCGGCTGGGCCCGTGAGCCGTGGCCGCTGAGCCTGCGTGTCCGGAGCCTGTGCTCCGCAACGGGAGAGGCCACAGCAGTGAGAGGCCCGCGTACCGCAAAAAAGAAAAAAAAAAAAATGTAAAACAACGTCAGCGGGGCTGTGACCCAGAAGGAGAAGTGTGCCCTGACGGTAGTTCTCAAGCCTGGCCGCGCACCAGACTCACCTGGGCAGATAGAGCAGCAGCTGGGCTCAGGTGGGGTACAGGCATGGGGCCCTTTGAAAGTGGCCCCAGATGATTCGAATGTGTGCATCAGACCTGAGAACGGCTGACCTTGCCCCACCCCCGTGGTGTCCATTTCCCCAGGGACAGGCCATGCCTGTGAACTTCAGGGAGGCGTTGCGGAAGGTGGAATATAGATGACCTTTTCTTAAGGAGGAGCATCGTTGTTGGGTGAGCCTGCCCCTGGGCCCCAGAGCAGCTTCCCACAGGGTCCATTCCCAACGGTAATTAAGATGAAAGGCTGGGACAAGGAGGCAGGGCACAGAGAAAGTGGAGGTGGCAGAGCAGAGGACCCACGTGGGTCTACCCACCTTCCACGGTGCCTTTAGGATGGTGAGGCCACTCACTCACGAGAGGGATTGTGACTTACACTGATGCCGCTCACCAGGCGCCAGGCGAGGAACCTCAGGCAAATGAGTACTCAAGTCCTCCGAGCCTCAGTTTCCTCGTGTATGACTCAGGGAAGAACACCTCCCCCACACACATACACCCACCCCATCCCCGTGCAGTAGTGCTGATGAAATGGGATGACGTCGGCGAACACAACCACTAGTGGTTCCAGAACCCACTCCTCCTATGTTCAGCAATGTGAGACTCACATACAATGTGCTGATCTCATGACTTCGGAGGCATCCACTACTCTGAGACCTCACACAGGTGGATCTCATACAGCTAGAGGCGGGATTTGAACTCGAGCTTCAAACTTCAGGGCGCAGGCTGTGAGCCTCTGGCTTATACTGTCTCCTTCAAAATGTGGGAGCCGTTATCTCATTATAAATCACGTCTTCATTTTCATCAACTCGAATAATTATTGACCTCTGTGATTTGAGCACAGATTGAGAGGCTGGTGGGAAGACCAGCTCCCTGGACTCCAACAGAGAGATGGATGAGAGCAGGTGGTCTTTCCTCTGTGGGGCGGACACCCAGCCATGAAGCCCTTCGCTCCAGAGAGCCCTCTCCCATCCTCTCCTGGACTAACCCCTTCCCCCTCCCTAGCAGGTCTGTCTTCACCCTCCCCCAGTGACAGATTGCCAGTTTCCTGAGATTAAGTCATCCCAGAAATACCCTCAGCCCCAGGTTAGAAATTTGTGTGTCATTTTGGATATAGATGATCATTTCTAACTCCTCCAAAGGCATTAATAAAGTCTCCTAATTATTATACTTTAATCTCTTTTTAAAAATACAACATGCACATGCGTATCTCACACATGGATGGCGGGATACTTAACAACGACTATTGCCAAGATTCCGGTTTCTGCTGTCATCATCTCCCAGCTGAGCTGCTGTGATTTGCTCTTGGCTGGTCCTCCTTCATCTGTCATATCATTTGTCCTCTTCAAAATCTGGCCTCACATTTGTGTTGACCCTTCCCAGGTCTCTAGTTGCCACAATAATGGTAATTACAGCACTTCCGCTCACCTGTTTGGGGTTAGAGGCCCCCCCCCCTCGCCCCACCCAACTGCTGTCCTGTTGTAAAGGACTTCTCATATCAGCCCCTTGGAGATAAGGCTGCACCAGCCTACTTCAATACTCCCCATACCCCAATGTCACTCAATTATTGGTCACCCTGTGCAGTGTTTCCATAATCAAGTCTTCAAACCGCTTACCTCCCGACTTCCCCACAGAAACATCAGCCACGCTCGCTCTCCTGTCACCAGAGATATTCTGTGTGTGTTCAAAAGTCCCTTGGCCTGCCTGTTATTTCAGCAATAGTTTAAGCTTGAAAGCAAGATCCACAGCTGAAAACATTGCTCAACAAAGCAATAAATCATATCACCTTACATCATTCCCCTGATCCCACACCTCACACTGCTGGACTCCTCGCAGACTCAGGGATTCTATCTCTAAGGCATGCTCCAAGGAAAGAACAAGGGACTTTCTGCCCTTTGTTTTGTTTTACCAAAGAGATTTAATGTTTCCCTTTACAGAGTTAGCCCTTCCTTGTGTGTGTTCAGTACTAGCTCCTGCCTGCCTTTATTTCTGGTGACCAAATGTAAACAGCTCGCCGGAAGGTGTTAGTTTGTTAAGAGTGCCCTAACCAATTGCTCTTAAAACAACAGAAATTTATTCTCTCACCGTTCTGGAAGCCAGAAGTCCAAAACTGAGGTGTCAGCAGGGTCGTGCTCCCTTCAAAGGCGCTAGGGGAGCATCCTTCCTTGCCTGGGAGCTCCTCGTGGCTCCCAGCGTCCTCTGGCTCCAGTCTCTGCCTCTGTCTTCATGGCCTTTCTTCCCTCTCTGTGTCTGTGCCCTGTCCTCTCCTTGGAAGGACACCAGTGATTGGATTTAGGGCTCATTCTAAATCCAGGATGATTTCCTCTCAAGATCCTTAATGAATTACACATCTTCAGATTCTATTTCCAAAGGAGGACATATTCTGACATCTGGGTAGAAACAGATTTTTTTTTTCGAGGTAAGGGTGATACTATTAGACCCACTACACAGGAGGTGGAAGGATATGGTGCTCTCCTCCCAAGATTCCAGTCTAAATGCCCTGCTCTCTGCCCACCTGCCCCATCCTCCTCCACAGACAGCTGCATACATTTTCTTTGGTTGGTTGTAACATATTTTTTTAACCGCTGGGAGTATTACGTTTCGATTGGTGTGAAAGGAGCAGTTGCTCATCAGTCTCCCAGTCTGTGAAATGGAACCAGCAATGCCTCTCTGGCAGTTGTCGTGAGGCGTGACCAAGCAAACGAAGGCCAGGCACCTGGTGCTGGCCTGCAGGAGGTGTTCAGGCAGTGATAGCTTAGCCCCCAGGCTCAGGTCCCTGGGGCCAGCATGCCTGACGTGAAAACTGGGTGTTGGCCACACTCAACCAGTAAGGCGAGGAAGAAGCCGAAAACAAAAGCTGAGTGGCCATCGGGCTCTATTTCACTTCAGCAGCTACTCCGAAACCCACCATGGGTGTTTCTCCAACTCCTCCCAACCTCTTCTGGTCCTGACAGGTGGTCAGAGTATCACATCCATTCTGCAGATGAAAAAACTGAGGCAGGGGGAGTTAGACGTAAGTGGCTTGGCCAACATGTATGTTAAAATCTTGAGGGTCTAGTTTCAAGCCAAGGGCCGTGGTAGGAGGTTTCCAGCTGGATCTGAGGTCTGAGCTGGGGTTCTGGGTTGCCAGGGGTGCTCTGAGAGCAATGAGTTACAGAACCCGCCAGAGGAGTCAGAGGCCAATTCTACTTTTTGTTTGCAAAGACCAAAGGTGCTCCTCGTCTTGGGCTGCGTCTGATTAACGTCAAAACGGCAGAGAAATGTGGAAAATGAAGTCAAAACCATTACTTGTTTTTTTGTGAGGATGGAAAAAACCCAAAGATGTGAATATTATTTCTTTTTAAATTTAGTCACATCTATTTATACATATAGACACATGGAATTAAGAGTTGGAGGCTGGTAACCAAGCCTTAAAAATAGCACCCCACCCAGAAGAGAAATATGATCTTCGGGGTCCCTGTGTCCAGAAAAACCCTAGACGATCCTCTGGCTCTCAAGAGACGGAAAGTAATTGGTTTGGAGATTTTTTATTTTAATCATTTTTAAGTCAAGGAGGTTTGTGGCGAAGGAGGAATCCCTTTCTAACCATCTCCACCTCAACCCGTTTCAGCTGCATCCACAGCTTCGTTCTCATGAACAAGATCCCAGGAACTCAGAAAACTGCAACAAGGGGGTGGGGGGGTCAGAGTTCAATCTGCCTGAACTTCATTTTCAATCCAGGACTCCGTTACGCCAACCAGCTCTCAAAGAAGCTATCAACTTGCCCCGTTTTGCATTTGTTTTCCTGTCAGTTTTGTGGCTGTTCATTATGTGTGAGGAGAAATGAGGACTTGTGTATAAACACCACGGTTGAACAAGGAGCATATTTCTTTCCCCATCTCTAAATCTGGACCCTTCCCCTTCTCGCCAGTGCTACAATTTCCTCTGGCACTTGAGACAGACATATGTTATTTTCAGTTCCACAACTTTCTTGTTCACTGTATCACTGCACACATGGCCCAGGCACTGCAAATATAAATACATGTGGGCGTCTGCATTTCAACCACTGGACTCTCGCCACTTTTTTTTTTTTAATGCAATGTAACTCAAGTGGATTGTCATCACAGCCAGGCGGCGTGACAAAGTCCTCCAACAAAATCAACATTTCCCAAGCCCAGACCGCCATCCCATCCCAAATTCTTACCATTTGCCATCCACCCCCGCAAATCGGCAAATGCTCAAACCGGCTTCAGCGGGCAGAATCCTACAATGACCCTCCTATTACTCTTACCTGATGATAAAAGAGCCTAATAAATAAATACGCTAATTGGGCTTTGCAAAGATAGACCTTCCCCAACAGTACTTATTGCCACATGATAAAAACCCATGACAAGCTTCAGCTTTGTGGATACTCTAAGAATAAATAAGAGGTTATCTGCAAATTCAAACATGCTGAACAGGTTGGCGCTCTTTCAGGTAGCAGTGGGTTTAGGCCGGATGTCAAGATGTGGGAAAGGGAGGCCTTTTAATACTCACTCCCTTCTGCTGAGGTATGTACCAGGAGCCGGTAGCAGGGTAGCAGCACATGGATATACAGACAGATGCTGGATTTTTCTCCCAGATCCTGAAGAATTTGCAGATGGTCCCCCACACAGGAGACGATGGAGGGTAAAGCTGTTGAAAATAAAAGCAGCAACTTCCATTTAATATGTGCTTTGCTCCAAGCCATACACCTTATCTCATTTCAGTTTCACAAATAATTATCCCCACTTAACAGACAGAGAAACTGAGGCTAACGACAACTGAGACCAATGAAAACTTTTGCTAAGATATTGTCCCTGTGAGTCCAGGACTGTGCACCCACTGCTGACTCCTTAAAAAGTATTTGGATTTATCAGGTGCATGCATTCCATATTAGTTGTTTTATCTAATCTCAGAAAACTCTATAAGGTAGATATTATCAGCATTTTACAGATGGGAGGTTAAAGCTCTGAGAAGTTAAGTAACTTGCCCAGGGCCGCTTGGACGATAAATGAGCAGAGATCTGAACCCATGTGGTCTTACTCCAAAGCCCGTGCCCTAGAACATGGACCAGGTAGTAAATATCTTAGGCTTTCAGCTCATGCAGTCACTGTCACAATGACTCAGTTCTGACCTGCTAGCTTGAACGCAGCTATAGACAATATGTGAATGAATGGGTACAGCTTTGTTCCCATCAAACTTGATCTACAAAAACAGCTGGATGGATTTGGCCAAAGGGTTGTAGTTTGCTGATCCCTACTCTAAAACATTATAGCCGACATATTACATCCATGGTCAAGGCCAGGAAACACTGAGCACGGGGCTAGAGGCACAGAAACCGAGGCATGGTCTTTGTTTTCCCTGACCTCGTCTTTTGTTACTCTTCCCCTGACTCTCCCTGCTCCAGCCGCACAGCCTCCTTGCAACTCTTCAAACATACCTGCATCCTACTGCCTCAGGGCCTTTGCGCTTGCTCTTCACCCTGCCCGGAGCAGCTGTCCTTTCAGATCTCTTCATGGCTTACTGCCTCACCTCCTTCCTTTTTTTGCTCCACTCTCAACTTACAGTAAGGCCTTCTCTGACTACCCTAAAAAAACTTGCAGCACATACCCAGGCTAGTATTTCTTCTCTCCCTCCTCTGCTTTCTTTCTCTCCATAGCACTTATCACCATCAGATAACGCTATCCTTTTACTACTACATTTCGTTCATTGTCTGTCTTTCCCCCCACCACTAGAATGGACACTCTGGGATTCTTGTTTTGTCTGTTTGGTCACTGCAATCCCTTCCCAGGTTCTAGAACAGTACCTGGCACAGTGAGTGCCCAATGAATATTTGCTGGATGACTTAATAAATTTTGGACTGATGGGAAGTCATCTTTAGAGCAAGCAGAACTTGGACCCAGCAAAGCTGCCCTGGAGGGCAGGCACTTGTGATGATTTCTGGGCCCACTGGGGCACTGCCCAGGGTGGAGTCGGGGCCCCAGCACTTCTCAGCAGCTTGGCAATGTCTCCGTTGACCATACAAAGTATAGCACCCATGGGGCTGGGGGGACAGTTGTTGAGGAACCGGGAAGCTGAACAACCACCATGAAATTTCCTGGGCCTCATCTTCCCCCATGCTGACCTCTGCCCATCTGAGTGATTGTTCGATGCTTCTGAAGCCCTTTGAACTCACCCTTCCTCTGGACACGATTGCTATCTTTCTGGAAGGGAGAATCATTCATTTGACACTCTGTTAGAGGTAACGGATGAGTCAGGAGGCAAGCTTGGGGATGTTTCTCAGCAGCCTCCACCAACCCCATCTCTACCAGAGGCTGGGGGAAGCCATTTGGGTCTGTAACCTGACACTGTGTTTTATGAATGAACTAATTTTCCATAGGCACCTTCAAGCTGGGAAACATCCCAGAGGTGGACTAACCTTTAACATTAGGTGTAATTAAGGATTAGCCATGTCACATGACCCGTGAAGCACCGGACACCAGAGATAATAAATCCCCCCACTGTGGGCCGTTCCCCCACAGGCAGCGCCAGCCTCGGGACCTGGGAGGCCCGGCAGTGAATGTGGAACACCCGGGGCTCAAGCACCCTCCACCTCCAGAGCAGGCAAGTGAGACAGAACCAAGCGGCCAGTCGGGGACATCTTCTAACCCCTCCAGTCATGGCGTCGTCAGCAGCCTCTGAGAACAAAATCCCAGTCCTTGGACAGAGCTACCTCTGGCCCAAGACTGTGCACAGCTTTTCACATCCAATGTCCCTCTAAGGCCACAACAACCTGTGACCCCAGTTTTATATGTGAACACTGACGCTTTCAGGTTCAATGATTTGTCCGAGATCCCTAACTAGCAAGAGACTAAACCAGAATTTGGGGTTTTGTTCTTTTTTTTAATTGAAGTATAGTTGATTTACAATGTTGTTTTTGTTTCAGGTATATAGCAAAGAGGTTCAGTTATATATATATATAATATATATATAATGATATACATATTTTCCTTTTCAGATTCTTTTCCATTATAGGTTATTAGAAGATATTGAATATAGTTCCCTCTGCTGTATAGTAGGTCCTTGTTGTAAACCAGAATTTGAACTGGCACCAAAGCCCATGTATTTCATCACAACGTCTTAAAACTTCTTAAGTCACCTTTCTGAACCAAGTCTGGAGTTGGTGTGTGCATACATGGGGTGGGGGATTTAGCTGGTGTTTGATCATAAGAAGCAAAACAATCTCTGTCCATCCATGGTGAACAGAGCTAGTGCTTCCTTTCTCCCAGGGCTTAGTGTAAAACTGGTCCCAGCTGGTGGAGGGCAGTGCTGAACTGCCAAGGGGTGCCCTGTGCCAGCTCCAGGGTCCTCCCTGTCCCAGGACCCCCAGCCCCCAGCCCTAACTTTGGACAGGCCCAGAGCGTCTATTCTCACCAGACACCACCCCTGCAGCACTGCCCTTCCACTGGGAAAGTTTTTAAAAGGGTTAGTATGGTGGACCCTCAAAAAAGTAAATGTAGAATTACCATAAATCCAGTAATTCCACTTCTAGGTATATATCCAAAAAACTGAAAGCAAGAACTCAAACAGATATGGCACACCCACGTTCATGGCGGTATTATTCACAACAGCCAAAACGTGGAAACAACGCAAATGATCATTGATGGACAAAATGGATAAGCAGAATGTGGTACATGCAAACAATGGAATATTATTCAGCCTTAAAAACAAATGAGGGCTTCCCTGGCGGCCCAGTGGCTGAGAGTCTGCCTGCCGATGCAGGGCACGCGGGTTCGCGCCCCGGTCCAGGAGGATCCCACGTGCCGCGGAGCGGCTGGGCCCGTGAGCCATGGCCGCTGAGCCTGCGCGTCCGGAGCCTGTGCTCCGCAACGGGAGAGGCCACAACAATGAGAGGCCCGCGTACCGCAAAAAAAAAAAAACAAATGAAATTCTGACACATGCCACAGCACAGGTGAACCCTGAAGACGTTATCCTAAGTGAAATAAGCCAAACACAAAAGGAGAAGTATTGTATGATTCCACATACATGAGTTTACCTAGAACAGTCAGTAGAGGTTACCAAGGCTGGGTGAAAGGAGAGGGGGAGTTATTATTTCACGAGGACAGGACTGATGCAAAAGATGTGGAGACGAACGGTGGTGGTGATTGTACAACACTGTGAAGGTACTTAATCTCACTGAACTGCCCACCTAAAAATGGAGAAAATGGTAAATTTTATATTATGTATATTTTACCACAACAAAAATGAACAAACAAGGGGCAATGCTCTCTGTCAATCAGCCTGGTGGGGGTGCTATGAGCTGGAAGCGAGGTTCCGGGCCGGGAGGCATATGGAGCGTGGGAAGCCGGCCGCCTGCTGGGTGCTCCGCTGTGCGCCCCCAGCAGCATGGCAGCTTCTCTGAGCCAAGCTTTGCCCGAGTACCAGGAAGCCTTTGGTTTCTTTCATCTGAGTAAATTGCAAGGGGGAGAATTAAACTGACCCAGAAGGGTAGGATACCCCGCTCTTGTTCTACACCAATAGATACCTTTTCTTTTCCATTCACTCAGAAGTACTTTGTGAACACCTACCCCGTGCTAGCTGCTAAGCCTGGCACACACGCTGCGCACACAGCTGGGCACCCACCCTCACAGCACCATCTCACGGAGGAACTACAGTGCCCGTTGCAGACAAGGAGGGAAGAGGTTCTGAGACTTTCTTTCACGAGGCCTCACAGCTTGTTCATCAGCTAAGGCTGCAGTTAGGATTCTTACACAGGCCCCGTCGAATCCAAATCCCATATGGATTCTTTCTACAAACGAATATCCCAGAAAAAGAGATGTCAGAATCCCACTGGAAAAAAAAAATAACACAAAACTAGGGTGGGGATCAGCAAGTAGCAAAGAGAACTCTCTGTTCCTTTTTGCCCCGCTTTCACACCCATCCCCAGATACAAAGGGTTGCCCGGAGGGGGATCGGCCCATCCCTCCAGCCCAGCAAGTCGTCTTCATCTACCGTTTCTAGGGGCCACATGTGTGGCCTCAGCATCGTCACCCTGCTTCCATCTACAGAACAGAAGAAATTATTTCCTGGGTACAAATCCAGTTTACTTTCCAACCAAAGAGAGACAGAAAGGGTCCACGGTCAACACTCTGGGCAGGCCTCTACATTTTTCTTCATGGTCATGGCTGAGTTAGACACTGACTTGCCAGGTGACCCTGGGCAAGCCCCGGGGCCCCCGTTGTGCCCAGGTCGTTACTGAAGGCAAGATGCTCTCCAGACCTGGTGTTCCCAAAAGAAGAAAGTCACCTGTAGTCACAGAGATGCGAGCCTTCCTTCCCCCTGCCCTCCAACCTGCACGCCTCCCTCCCTCCCTCGGCCGCCTGTCCTGCCTCCTCAGTCCTCTCCTCTTCAAGACCCAGTGTTTCTGATCCCCCGCCTGGGAGGCCTTGCACAGATGTGGCGCTTCTGCTCGACCTGCACCTCATGTCAGCAGCCCCCGGCCCTGTCTGGGGGACCCTGTGTGTGTGCACTTTCTCTCACGTCCCCTGGGCTGGCCCTGGGGAGAGGAATGCGGCCTCCCTCTATGCCCAGGGTGCTTGACTGTTAATGATCCCCAGGCACGCTTCCCCCACCCTGTCCCTGGAGACATTTCCAGAGTTGTTTTATGACGGAGGCTGGGGAAATCTATTAATGAGAGCAGTAATTACTACCTTTGGGCACCAAATGCTGATTTACAACGGTTAATGCCTCAGATTCCAAAGGCATAAATTTCAGCTTTTCCACCATTTTGTCTGGAGCAAAACAAAACAGAGGGAGATCACATATCCTGGGCTACAGATGTTTGGCTACACAGAGCATTTTCCTAAGATGGGGGCTGGGGCGGGGGGGCTGGGTGTTTAATTTAATTGACAGTAGAGCATCGCCAGTGCTTGTTAAGCCGTGTGCACCTACATCGGTGTTAAAGCATTCTCTGGATGTCAATGCCCATTTCTTAGGAGAGAGGAACAGAGGACAGGGCAAGGAGCCTGGGCGGGAAGTAGTCTTCTCCCACGCCCCGCCCCACCCCCCAGCTCTGTCCTGATTGGCTTGATCGCTTGGCCAAGGAGGTGACAAGGCTTCCAAAGCTGCCTCTTTACCCTCGGGGGGGGGGGGGGTGGCTGTGTGTCTGAGTGGCTCAACCATGTTCTTGGAGTCCTTTGGGAGAAAAGAGACTTCCAAGATCAAGGAGAGGTGACGCCGTTAGGAGGGTGATTGGGTGTCTGTCAAAGGCAAAGAGGCTGACCCCATTTTCCTTCCAAATGAGGATCTGAGGGAGTTGGAAACTCGAAAAAGAATTCAGTTTTTGGGACTCATCCAATTAGATTTTCCAGAAACTCCTGTAAGGGCTATAAAGCCACAGTAATTTATTCCCAAAACAGCTACAACACGATCAGAAAAACACAAGCCCCCTCCCACCCCCACCCTCCACCAGCTGTTAGAAATCTATCTTCCTACCTTGGCTGACAGATGCCCCATCTCAGGCGAGTAAGTGGACTTGGCACCAAGCAGGTACCAGACAGCCCTGCTCCAGGCCCACAACCCACCCTCCCAGCTGTCCTATCAGAGATCCGCAGTTGGGACGTAAAGTAGCACAGCCCGAGTGCTATGTGGAGATCCACGGCAACTCAAACAGCCCCTGGGATTCCGATCATTCAACAAATATTTGCCCCGTGTCTGCTACGTGCAAGGCACAGCACAAACAGGCCTGAAGGAATTTCTGGCCCATTCTTAGGCCAGTTTTGAGTGAGAGTTTAATAACAGCTCATCCCTGTCTCCTGTACGATTCTTTATGATGTTCAAAACCCTTATTAAATATTTGAATATCTCACCAGCCCAATAAGTGGACATCCCCACTTTACGGAGGAAGGATATCATGTTCAGAGAAGCAAAGTGATTTGCCCAAGGTCACCAGCAAAAGAGAAGAAAAGTAATACAGTAAGGCACAGTTGGCATTTGGACTCATGTTTCACGGTCACTGAAAATGGACTGGGGGTCAGTTAAACCATCGCCCTATGAGAGTGAAGCAAATTGAGGTCAAATATGTCAGGACCACGTGGGTCCAAGTTCTCTTTGTTATTGAAAAAAAAAAATCTGGGGAGTTGCCTGGTGGTCTAGTGGTTAGGATTCAGCACTATCACTGCTATGGTCAGGGTCCGATTCTGGTCAGGGAACTGAGATCCTGCAAGCCGAGTGGTACAGCCAAAATATTTAAAAAAAAAAAAAAGTTTTTTTGAATAATAATAAACAAACTTTTAAAAATCTGTATGGGATTGCATCTGTGTCTGTGACTAGAAGGAACCACTTCCCCGGCCCTGTGTGAGAAACCATTATGAGAAGGAAAAAAGAGCTACTGCTGTCATCAAACTCCAGAAAGTCTGGGCTGGAGAAGGCTGTAAAGTACTGACCCCTTGTTTCAGGAATGGGGTCACTGGGCCCAGAGAAGGTGCCGAGGGCCTCCACTCATTGAGTCAGGGATGGCTTTCAACCCCAGGTGTCCTGGCCACTGCCCTTTTCCCTTCACCAGCCAGGATGCTGTTGACTAGGAGAGAAGAATCAGCTCAGAGTAAAGCGTCCAGATTGCTACAGAACTCTATTCTCTTCTCTTTCATCTCTTCTCTTCTCCTGTTTTTTTCCTCTCCATCCAGGATGGAAAAGCCTGGCCCCAAGACAGCCCCTCCTCCCAAGAATGGGAATATTTGAGGACCTCTGTTAGGCACTAGGGGAAGAGGAGGGTCCTCAGCTAGGGTATCCGGCTTCCTCCCCCAGCCCAAGCAGAGGCCCTTAACAGGGAGGAAACGCTCCTGTGAAGCAGGGAAATGGGATAGGGGAGAGAGGCTGGGAGCAAGTTAATGATGTGCCTTGGGATTTCTGCATCAGCAACTCTGATGTGGGATTAGGAACTTCCCTCCAAAGTAAATCAATGTGAACTTCCCAGCCTCTCATGCCCTAGAAGTTCAGAGGCAGCAAGAAACAGAGCATGTGTCCACAGCATCCATATCCTACACCCACGGCAGACCCTGCTAATCAACGGTAGCCTTCTAATCCACTAACTGTGGGCGGCTAACATCAATCTGATGGAGCTGGCCTGTGAAAAGAAATTTACCACGAATATGGAAGATCTCAATTACTCTGGGGTATGCCTTGCTTCCCTTCCTTCTGTAAATTAACAGCACTGACCCCACCTGATTTTGATAGGACTGTCACTCAAGGGGCCACACCTACTTCCTCCAGGGTGTCTGGACAGTCAGAATACTCCATGCTCAATCCCTAGGGCCAGATTGGGGAGGGCCTGTGACCCAAGTTGGCAATCAGAATTTGTTTCAGAGATTAAGCCAGATGAGGGTGAAAGGGGGCCAGAACTCGGCCTGGGACTGCTGTGGCCACGAGAAAGACGTGAATGTGGGGCTTACGCTGAGGATGAAGACAACACTGGGAAAAGCAGAGCAGAGACAAGGGAGAGAAAGACAGACGTTTAAGTCACGGAGGAAGCCAGGTCTACCCCACAAACTTCGCAGCTCTGTTATGCGATGGAAGCCAATGAACGCCATGGTCTTCGCTGCGGAATCACGGAACTGGCTTTCCCTTAGCATGACTGCGTTGAAGCCAGTAGGGACTGGAACTGACGGGGCTGCTCTATGCATCATGCCCTGCTCTGTGGAGGCATCTGCATCCTTGCATCTTTAAGCTCTTTTCACAGATTGGTCCTTTGTAGGGAAGAGCTCAGATAGCTCCCTGCAGACCCTCTGCAAGGACTCCACCAACTGCAGTAACAGCACCTCTCAGGCACTCCCAGAGCCTGGGTCTTCACATGCAAAATATCAATGAGTAGGCAAGAAAGAGGTAGGCAGGATGTCACCACATCTTAGAGAAAATCCATTTTTTTCTACCTTTTTTTTCTATCTTAGAGAAAATCAATTCATTGTTGGACAAGAAAAAAAGATGGCAAAACTAATAGGCAGGTAATGTGATGGTGCCAGAGAGCTTCGTGCACCTGACTTAGTTGGTCGTGAGCTCACAGCTCCGGTTTGGGGATCGGATGATGTTGAGTCCCCTACAGCTGCCTGCCTTTCCAAGATGGCCTGCTTACCAATGTCACACATCCAGCATCCCCGGGTACTGGTCAGAGCATTTTGAACAGCAATCAAGTTTGAGTGTGGCAGAAAGAATTAAAAAAAAGAGACAGTCACGAGCTGGCAGGACTTACAAATTTCTTCCAGAAGAATTGTACATGAACTCGTGCTTCTGAAAGAGAGCTGATTGCTAATAATTCCAGACTTAAGTGTTAGTAGAAAAAAAAAGCTCCTCATTCACAACAGTATCAAGAAAAATCTCTGAATTCAGCATCATTAGATGGGCTTGGGTCATCTGCCCCATCCCTGAACCATTCACCATGGCCAAGGGGGAGTGGAGCGCTCTGATTGGCCAGGTCTGACTCATGTGCTTACCCTGGATCAGGGAGTAATATGAACTGACTCAAACCTAATGGTTTAAGAATAGAAAGGGACAATTTTCTCCCAGGGGGGAAAAAAATGAGTTGTGTTTCCCAGTGAAGGTTGAAATGAATGCTGAGCTGATAAAAACAGAACAAAGCATCCTCGACAGTCGCCTCCCACCATAAATTCTGTGACTTCCTTGGCGAGGCTTTTTGCCTCCCCCATGTGTCACCATGCTCCCTAACCCTTTCTGCATTCCTAAGACAGAGTCCTCCAGCCATTGACGCACAGGCAAACAACGAGGCCGCAAATGGTGCACCTGTCTTCATCCACATTCCGTAACTCCAGGAACACATGCAAATCCTAATGCGTGGCAGACTTCTCCCCCACAGCAAAGTCCCCTGGACTTCTGAAGTCATGGGGATAGCTCAGTTCTCTGCCAGGAATTTGCCACCAGGCTTTGAGTGGACTTTGATGCTCTGCTCCATTTCCATTCTTGGCAAAAAGAAGAAACCCTAATACCGACCCATCCTCACTTTCTCCATCAGGCACATTCCAAGAACTTGTAGGTCTCAGCCCTGGGCCGTGGTCCACTTCCATGGAGGCACTTATCTTCAGTGTATTCCCTTGGCCTCCTTGGACCCCAGATGCCCCCAAACCTCTCCTCATTTGGGGCTCCCTCCATCCCAGAGGCACCCAAGGTTAGACCCCTCCATTCTCAGCTAAACATTGGCATCACCTCGTTAATGCCGGGAAGAATCAGACAACGTGATAAGAAGAGCACGTAGGACACTTTAGGGCGCTGCATTAAGAGCTGTCTGCTAACTGGAGGGAGTGTTAATAAGTCCCTTTTATATCATGGCTTTTGGCAAAGTCATCGTCTTAAAAACTTGGCTGTGTTGGACCAACAAAATGGCTGGGTTTTATTACAGAAAAAAGTATACAACTCCCCCAATCCAGTTTCAAGAGAAATACCCACCTTCACTATCACCGGCCAGGAGAAAGGGGAGAGAAATTCACAGGTAGGCAAAGCTGTGAATCCAAAGGCCCTTGTGGAAGCGGTGACCTCAGAAAGGGCACCGGGGAGAGTCCCGTGGAACCGTGAGTGCCTGCAGTTCAAATGGCCCTTGTGGGATCCTCACGGGAATTCAGGACTGGCTGACGGGACAGGACAAAGTGACACGTGGGGTATCCTGAGAGCAGAGACTCATCTGAAATCAGACGGGACTCATGAGAAGCACTGAGAGAAGGAAGAAGCTTTGAGAAGAGCTTCAGCCGGGCTGTTATGAATGACAACTGCCATTTACGAAGTGGTCCCTCTGTGCCAGGCTCTGTGGTCAGCACCCACCGCGCTCATCAGCCCAGTTAATGGCTCCACAACATAAAGACTGGGGATAGCACTGTGCCCATCTTCCGGATAAGAAAACAAAAGTCAGAGAGGTTTCGTCCTCGCTAGCTGGGGACAGAGGTGGGTGTAGCTACTGGAGGCTGTGACCACGCATTCTTCCAGTGGAGCAGGCCTCTTTCTCTGTTAGCTTGGCATTCGTTGTCTCCAAGGACCCGACCATTATTTTTGACCCGGGACTGCTAAGGGCCTCAAAGTTTAGAAGTTCTGCTCTTTTAATTACTCATCCACCTGACGAAAGTCACCTTAATTAGGAAGGCTTTCCCAAAGAAAATGCCACTAGGGGCTGGGCTGTGTGTGTACCGCCTCTCTGCTTTCCAGTGCAGGTACTGAGTTTTCCAGATTTTCTTCTGTAGCTTTTCCTTCTCTGCCTCCTGCTCTGCTATCCCACAGACCAGCTCTTTGTCCTTCGGTCTCTCCCAGCTGGACTCCCCGCGCCCCCGCCAGTCCATCTTGCGTTCCCTTTGCTGCTTTTATTCAGAAACCTTCAGTGGCTCCCTATTGCCCACAGGAGATGATTTCAACCCCTTAGCCTGGCATTCGGGACTTGCACGAGGCAGCCCCAGCTTCCTTGGCGACCCTGCTGCCCTCCACCCTCCAACCTTAATTCCGCTGCTCAGACCTCTCCCTCTCCCGGAAGCCCGCGGGGTGTCAGACCTCTTGCCTGGAACATGTGCTGACCTCAGAGAGGGCTGGAGAGAGAGGTTCTGGGCAGGAACAGTGACAGAGGCTGGAAGGACAGTTGAGACTTCCCGCAAGCTGTCACCCCTTGTCTCTGCTCCCCAGTGGTCTTCAGAACCTCCTACCCCAGAGGCAAGACAAAATACTCGTAAGCCCACTGTGGGACATGTCGAGGTTGGGGAGCCAATCCTAAGGCACGTGGGGAAACAGCCACAGTCAGAGGATTTCTCCTGATAGGACTATACTCGAGCAAAAGTGAGCTTTAGGAGTGACGTCCCCACCCAGGACAAGGGACGTTCACTGCAGCCCCCTCCTCAGGCTTCCATGTCCCTCCCGGAGTCCTGCTTCTGTGACTACTCCCAGGACCAATCTGGAAGGGCACCCCTCCACTTTCCCACAGTAGTTTTAGGGACCATGGCTCCCTGCCAGGTGCACAGCAAACGTGTGAGCAGACAATGGCCATGATTTCCATCATCGTGAAACAATGAGGCTCCACCCAGGGCCCAAGAGATGGACCCTCCCTGGATCACGCAGAGGGGGCTCGCCTGCACCGTCCTCCTGCAAGCCTCCCAAGGGTTCTGCGAGCACCTGGATGGGCCTTGCCCACTGACCCTCAACCCCTGGGGAGGCCGGTGGCCCTGGCTGCCGGCTCTTCCCTTCTGCTGTGCAGGGGTGAGAGCTGAGTGGCAGCATGATGGCAAGAGAAAGGAGAGGCCTGGGTTGCTGGGCCAGGGAGAGGACGACAAGTGCTGGCACAAGATCACAGCCTCCCCGAGGATTTGAAGGCAGAGGTAAACCTTGGTGCCTAATAAAGAGCCAGCCTTGGGTCCAACATCACCTACAAACACCTTTGTGAGCTGTTCTTGTCCCACACCAAACCCCCAGAGAGCATGCCCTTCCGTGCCAACCTAACCCCCCTCCCCCGGCACCAGTCACCAACCTCCTGTTTCCTCTGGGTTGGCACCTTGACCACATCACCTGCCTCTCCCAAATCCAGACCCCCTTTTCCTTTTCTCCATCTACGTGAAGCCCAGGTTCCCCCTTCATAGCCTGGTGCAAGCCCAGCTCCTCTGTGAAGCTTTCGCGTCCATCCTCCCCTCTGCTGCTCCCACCACGCCCGCACCCAAGTCCCCAGCGTAGTGATTTCCAAGCTCTCAGGAAAATTCTCCTCAGTAGAGAAACTCTCTTACCTATGCCTAAAAATACATGCACAAGCTTTGTGTGTGACCAGGAAAAGTAGAATAACCTAAATGCTCATCAATAGGGGCCGCTGTATAAAATGGGGAGTATACATACAGCGGAACACTATATAGCAGTCAAAAGGAATGAACCACGTGTGTGTGTACAGGTCAACAGTAGGAGAACAATGATAGAAAACACACTCAAGACAATGCTGTGGAGACAGAGATGTGTGTACGAGCGTGGATTACGGGTCGAAAAGAATACCCACCAACTTGTAACGCGCTTTCCTCTGGGGAGGGAAGTGGGCCTGGTCATGGGGCGTCAGTAGATTTTAGTGTAATCGTTTCATGTCCTATTTTTTTTTTAAAGGAGCATGAATTCACTGAGTGACTATAACTTTTGTGTGTGTGTGTGTGGTTCACGGGCCTCTCACTGTTGTGGCCTCTCCCGTTGCGGAGCACAGGCTCCGGTCGCGCAGGCTCAGCGGCCATGGCTCACAGGCCCAGCCGCTCCGCGGCATGTGGGATCCTCCCAGACCGGGGCACGAACCTGTGTCCCCTGCATCGGCAGGCGGACTCTCAACCACTGCGCCACCAGGGAAGCCCCGACTATAACTTTTTAAGTGTTCTCTGGAGACTCGCATTCCTCACTTCAATGAGGGAAGCTCTGCCTTTATCGGTTTTACTTGATTATATAGTTTCCTTTGGTAGCAGGGGAGGTAAAGGTTACACTGACTTTTACAAAAGACTTCCTCCTGGCTTTTATCCGCGTGGCTCCTCCCAGGGAGGAGGAACCATGCCACACTGGGTCCTGGATGTCCTGAGCCCTCCCCCACCGGCCTGAAGCCCGTGACATCAGGCACCTCGCCTCACAACCCACTAGTGATGCTTCACGGTGTCCCACCTCACCCCTCACTGAGAAGGGAGAGGGACCGCCTCAGGGAAACGCCATAGTGGTAGAGGTGGCTGCCTCTCACCCACAGCCATAGTGCTTGCCCTGGCCAGGAGGAGGTCCAGAAAAACAGCCCAGTCAGAGCATAATGAGCCCAAGGGTCACGGAGTCCACGCCATTGACAAGGAGGGCGAGTCAGGGAATAGCCAAGCCCAAACAATAGAGGTTTATGAGCCTAGAGACCCGGTGAGATCAGGCCAGCAAAACTCCAGAGCTGATCAGTGAGCGGCTATGGTCTGTTTATATCGAGCCGGTTGGCTGTGAGAGAAGGGTGGAAGGCGGAGGAGAGGAAATGGATGGACGCTCCATTGTCTCCCAGCTTGGAGCCTTGTACACAAGTGACATCGAATAACTGATGGGTGAAGTTCAGTTGACCTACGGTGGGGCCACCGTAGAACTAAGGTGAGCCTCACCCAGAGAACCTGGTCTTCTTTGCTCCTGGTCTCCAGTCACAATGACAAAAGAGTACCCAACTTCCCTTTGATCGATATTTCTGACATTTCAGCCCCACTCCAGTCCATACTCGCCCTCTTCCCAACACCCCTCCTTTCACTGTGGGTCAGGCCAGAGGCTGCCATGTTGCTGAAGTGACAGCAACACTCTGTACGGACATGGTCATCGTGTCAGCCTCCTCCCTTCCCCCACCTGCTCCATGTTCAACCCCACTGAGATTTCCAGGCCTGCCACCAGCTGTGTTTTTTGAACAGACACCTCAGAGACTTCCAAGTCTCTTGGGGGAGACCACTGTTCAACCACCTTAGGATGTAGATCGTTAAAATTGTGTACTTGATGAAGGGTCACCAGGGAGCCAAAAGATGCTACTATAATTTGTATTTGACACTGAAATGGAGCGTGCAGGATACAGAAGGTGTAAAGAAGATTAGTGCAACTCCAAAACTTCTTTTTTTTTTCTTTTCCAACTTAGGAAAAGTATTTTCTCTGCAATCTGGGGCTTGTTGGTTAGGATGAAAGTTTCCTCCCCACCTACTGGGACCACCAAGGAAGGAGAAAGGCAGTTAGATATCTGTGTCAGTGAGTGTTCTGAGGTCAGAAGCCAGAAAGAAAACTGAATTGAGCCCCACTTTTTGTTGTTTCCATTTTTTAAGTATCCATGGCACATTTTAGAGTCTATAGCACATTTGCTCATTGACCCATTGAGTGAGAAGCTTATCCGTTGTCGTCTTGTCGTTTTGTTTGAGCCAATGGATACATTAAAATACTTATTTTCATCTCTCTCCTGTGTGCACCAGACCAATCCAGTCCCCACATTTTACTGATCAGGACCCTGAGTCCCAAAGCAGAGAAGTGATGTATCCAAGGTCACACAGCCATGCAGGAGCAAGGCCTCTCCTCTCTTTTGGTCCAGCACTTTCCACCATACGACTTTGAAACATTTGAAGCTTATTTGAAAACTGCCTGTGTCTTATCTCCATATTCCCCATATGCAGAATTCTTATTACAAGCCGGCAGCAGTCCTCCTGAAACTACTGTCTTTGCCACCATTTTCTCAAGTGTACCCAAGCTGCTCATTTTAAGCCAGGGGCTAAAGATAATCCCAAATAATTTTTAATTAAACATCATCACTTAAAATGTATAATTTTGTAAGTCTACCAGTGATTAACTACACTAGGGATTTTGGTGACACGCGTCACAATTAAGTGTTTTCAGTGTTGTGCCAATTAAGGGTTAACAGGCTGCAAATACCTACTTTGCACATTTTTGCTTAATGAATTCGTAGTGGGAAACTATTCTCGTTAGGCTAATTTGTCAACACAATCAAGTTACATCACCAGGATTTTTCTTGGAGCTCACAAATGTAAGTGCCTTTGTATCCTGGTGCACGTTTTCGCATTTGATTCCAGGCTGTTGGAAGAAAACCCTTTTTCATGAAAAGGGAGGAAGTTGATAGAAGATTTCGGGGCTTGATCTTAATTCTCACCTTCTAGACATAGGCATGTTTATGTCATCTTATTGAGCTCTCTGGGGCTTTCTGTCTGTATTTCCCTAGTAGGTTGTCATGCCAGAGAGTAAAACACGCATCTGTGTACTGGTAGAGGGAAGGTTTCAGCCCCTAAGACGGGCGCGATGGCCGCAGGGAAAACTGTTCTCCCTGAACTCGCTGGGCTAGAGAGGGATGCGGGTATTTCCCTCACCAACTTGAAAAAACACCCAGGCTCCCTGCAAAAGGCTTCGTTTTCCTTCTGATGATACTGGCAATTTATCTGGGCAGAAGAGAAAACGCTTTTTCTCACTCTAAGGCTGTCACCACACTAATTAGTCGATTTAGTGGGGGAATAAACAGCTGTATTGTCAAGCCTTTCATAGGAGACAAAATAGCATTCTCCACCCAGATTTTTGGGTACAAGTTTGTGTCCAAAGCAAGTGTTGTTTCAGTAGCAAAGGGATTGGAAACAACCTACACGTCCCATCATGAGAGACTGTATGGTAAAGCCATGTAATGAATAAAACTTAAAGGAGCTCTAAAAACAATGACATGACTCAGAACTGTATTTATTGATGTGGAAACCTGTCACGGTGTGATGTTAATTGACAAAAGCATGTTACAAAGTGCTGTGGAGATGATGATGACATCTATTTTTAAAGGTGTATATGTGTTTACATACACTCAGGAAAGTCTGGAAGAGCATACTCAAATCTGATAGTAGGGGTTATCTCTCGGGAGTGGCTTGTAGGTAATTTTTACTTTCTTCCTTGGTTTTTTTTTTCTATGTATTGTCTGATTCTTTATGACAAGTTTATATTACATTGGTGATCAGAACAGAGATCTTTTTTATTTGGTGTGTGGGGGGATGGTGAGTCAGTGAGTGAATCCCAGGCCTGGGGGTCAGGGTGAGAGGAAGAATCCACAGACCCTAAGCTAAGTTCCTAAGAATGAAAAGAAGAAACGTGGAGTGCCCTGATTCTTTTTCATCCCCCAAGTTATTTTGACTGACGCTCCACTTACACAAACGACAAGTTTAGGTGGGAGGGATTTGATCTGGGTTTGCATTTGGTTTTCATTTAACTAAGTAGCCTCCTCCAAGTGTAGTCAGCACACGGCACACGGGGAAAATGACATGAAATTCAAAAATTATTCGTTTGAATGTTTTTCACACCATTCATTCCACAAGCCTGGAATCAGTGCTTGCCACATGCAAAGCTTCCTGCTTGGGACGGGGGTCACAGAGATGATTCAAGACAGGCCCTGCCCTCAAGGAGCCCACAGTCCATCCCGGAGTCCCATGAGCAAAAGGAGAGTTCCCATTAAGTGTGGGAGGGGCTATCTCTGAGGGAGATCAGCGCGGGGTTACAGAGGGAGCAGAGGCTGGGCGGGCCTGGCTAGACTAGGATGGTCACGAAAGGCTTTCTGGCAAGGGAGTCCCAAGGTGAGACTTGAGAAACCAAACTGGGCCAGGCAAAGTGTAG